>NC_060267.1:21878525-21915923 GCF_021613505.1 Equus quagga | reverse complement strand
CAGTCAGAGAAAGACGAACTCTATATGACTCCACTCATAGGTGGAAATTAGTATATTGAGAAGGAGATCTGATCGGTGGTTACCAGGGAAAAGGGGGGGTGGGGGGAAGGTACGGAGGGGGAAGTGGTGTACCCACAACATGACTAACAAAAATGTACAACTGAAATCTCACAAGGTTGTAATCTATCATAACATTAATAAAAAAAAAAAAAGAACAAGGCAGATGTATATATAAGCAAATGTCAGAATTGCTTGTATTGTATGGTCCTGTTTGTGTGAAAAAAAAAGCTGACATATGTGCTTATATATGTGGGGAAGAGACATAGCAATAGCTAAATTTACAAAGCACACATTGCGCGCTAGCCTCTGTCCTTAGAGCTGCTCCTGAACTATCTGCATGTATTCTTAAAACATGCCTGTGAGGTACGGAACCTTATTATCCCTATTTTACAGCTGAGGAAACTGAGACAAAGACAGGTAACATACGTTGTCCAGGGTCACACAAATATTAAATGGTGGAGCCAGAATATTAAGCATAGCTACCTCTGAGGGTGATGGGAATGGGGAATTGTAGTAAGGGTAATAGTTGCACTCTGCAGTTCAGTTTTATTGTTTTTTTATTATAGCATGTATTACATTTTTAATAAATATTTGGGGATGGGAGGAGAAATACTGAAGAAATGTAATGAAACCATGGTTATACCCTAGAGAATTAAGTAGGGTTGAATTCAGAAAATATTTGAGATTTCTACAGAGGAAAAAGAAAGGGATCAATAGAAACTTGTAAAATGTAGTATATGTCAAAGCTCAGATGATTGCTCTTAATACATTTAGTCCAAGCAGATAGTATTGTATAATACAACATTTGTCAGATGATACTTGGACACTGAACACTGCCTGACCACCATAAAAAATAAATCCAATATTTCATAACTTGCCTAGAAGACAAAAGAGAATGAAAAGGAAAAATTAGATAATGAGATGGGATTAAAATATCAGATTAAATAAAGATGTATATATATATATATATAAGGCAGCACATGCGGTTGTAAGGGCTGTATCTACCCAACTCTAGAGTATTGGAGCAGACTCTGCAGTGCTCAGGCCTTTCGTTGTGCTCTGGAGACTTCCACTCTCAGTGGCTGAATCTTTGTCCCTGGCGTCTTCTTCCCTCCATTTCCCACCCCATCCCAGCACCACAGAAAAGCCCCAGCCCTTGTTCCCAGCAGGCCAAGTCACCAAAGAATCCACACGCCCACACCCATGCTAACAGCCTCATCTAGTGACTCAGCTCAGGAGTTGGTATCTAAATATTACAGCTTCCTCACCCCTCAATTGGGACAATTCTGAGGCATGTATTTTGAACTATTTCCCAGAGTTTCCCTGTGGAATTAAGCTCCAGCCACTCACTGGAGCAGCCGACTTAATAATGCATTCTTTATTAGCTGTCTTCCTTTCCTGGTCTCACGTCTTCCCTTTTCTGCCCTATTGTTTTTGTCACTTCCCAAATAAACTCTCCCTCTTAAACCCTTGTCCTGGGGTCTGCTTCTGGAGGGGGCCCTCATTCATAGTGCAGTCTATATGAATAACACTCCTTGGAGCTGTGAGTTGCTCAACCTGTGAAACCATCCATGACAACTCTGTAAATATACCAATGTCTTCATTTCTACAGCAACCAGGACAAGAAAGAAGATGAAAAAATGCCCTGCTCTAATTATGAATATGAAATGCAACCTAGAAGTCACTGTTTTTCAAAGAAAGAAAAAAAGTAAGAGGGTTTTAAAAGAGTAAGGAATTACAACATACAAGGAAAAAGAATCCATTGGGGGGCCAGCCCTGTGGCCCAGTGGTTAAGTTCACGGGCTCCGCTGTGGCAGCCCAGGGTTTCACTGGTTCCTGGCACTATAATTTGAATATTTAGCATGCCCAAATTCTTGAGTTCACCTATGGAATTAAGACAAAAAGAAACAAATAAACAAAAAGCACTTAAACAGTTAAATCCTATCTAAATCTTAACTTTGCTAGATGAAAGTGGGTGATGGATCTTTACAGTAGTTTGCCTTATGTATGCCACCACGCAAAATACAGAAATATTTGAGATTCACATGTCTTACAGAATCTTAATGAGGACTCCAATGTTTTAAGTTTAATGGTTTGAAAGTATTATTCCAAATATAACATATAAAGTCAATCAATAAGCCAATAAAAAGAAACACACCAGCTAGCAGGAGCCTCCATTAGAGAACTGCTGGTTTCCGTATTTAACAAATCCTAAGCACGTGCTCCACGTGCAGCATTGTGCTGGGTGCTGTGGAGAATATAAAGAACAATACCCTATGTTCCTGTCTTAAAATTACTTAGAATTAGTGCTATTTTTGTTAGGGATAATACCATTGTAGAGCCTCTTTCTCAGAAATTACGCAAGCTAGATCAGCACACCAGATCCTTACTTTTAAGAGAAATCAATCGCTAATAGATACTCTCCATGTTCCCATAGAGTCTAAAGTGAAAATCAAATCAAATACTGTACTTATGTGTATTTTTAAGTCTCCATAGATTAAAAATAAAAAAGGACTTGTATTTTCATCACATAGCTTTTATATACCAATGTGCAACTCCCCTTTCAAATCGCATATTCTAATCAGGTCTAATACGATGACCTGTTTCATACTTGACATCATCAGGGATGATGATGAGAGTAGAAGAAACAGGTTTAGGGTCATCAGTTTGTGATATCGAGCCACTAAATGGCCATTTTCGGTGACTTTTCCCCTAACTTCTGAGTCTGTGGGAAAAGAGAGAGAGAATTTCCTGCATTGCAGCAGGTTTGGGGGCTGCATAGTAGTGTATGCTTTCCTGCAAAATATCAAGTCCTAGGTACTTTGAAGGAATTCTTCAACTGCCGAATCAGCGGGAAGAAAAGAACCAGGGGCCCGCCTTAAGTGGCTAAGTTTACATGCTCCACTCTGGCAGCCCAGGGTTTCGCCGGTTTGGATCCTGGGCATGGACGTGGCGCCGCTCAAGCCATGCTAAGGTGGCGTCCCATGTAGCAGAACCGGAAGGACTACAACTAGAATATACAACAATGTACTAGGGGCTTTGGGGAGAAGAAGAAAAAAAAAGAGAGAGAAGATTGGCAACAGATGTTAGCTCAGATGCCAATCTTTAATGAAAAAACAAAAAAGAAATAAAAGAACCAAAGATGTAATTAAAAGATCATAATGAAGATCTAGAGTTTGTTATAATATGTTCCAGGTGTGTGTTGAAACAATATTTTTAAACCCTCTTTAATAGACATTAAACTAATTTTTATTAAAATAGTGTGTATCAGAACTCAACTCTTTTGGGGAGGGTTTATTTCATGGTGTTTTATACAAAATGCTACTTTAGAACTACTCAGGGAGGCAAGATATATAATACAAGCTCTAAAAAAATTAATATTTATTAAGCATTTATTTTTATATGTAAAGCTCTACATATCAAAATTCTGTTTAAACTAAAACAATAACACTGTATTGTGGGTTTATAATATATGTAGACCTAAATAATATAAGTTTAATATATGCATAAGAAAAACATATTCAACAATAATATAAAGGTCTGGAGGAGAGAAATGAAAGTACACTATTGTGAAGTTCTCATATTTATTACTCCCAAAGGAACAATAAGAAATAATCGTAATTGATATTATGCTGACTCCAGAAAATCCTAATTTTGGAAAATCTCACTTGGCATTGACCCTTTAAAACTATGAAGAAGGACATTTGTGGTAATCCTGAAATATATCTGAAATTTATCCTATTAAAATGAAAAACAAGAATTAAAATGACATTGTATAACACTTCAACTTCAAATACTGGCCCATATTTTATCACCAGCTGCACACGCTAAAATATGAGGCAGTTCTAGGGACTAATCTCGCACACTAAGCACACACACATAAGGCTTAAGGAAAGTCAGGTGTAAATCTGCTTTTACCGCAAACTTCTTACTAGCCAATTGAAAAGTATGACATTGCCTTTGTTAACACGGACGCAGAGGAAGACAGCTCCTTGCCATTGTCATGCCTCAACCTTAAATGAAAGGACCTGAAGTAGTCAGCAGTGTTGGCTCTGGGCCAGACTTCCAGGATGCAAATCTCAGTTTCACTCACGGGAGTGATCATAGGTGAAATACTGAAGCATCTATGAGTCCTAGTTCCTCAGCTGTAAAATGGGGACAATTACAGTACCTCCTTCATAGAGTGGTTGTGAGGATTAAATGAGAAGGTTAAAGTACCCAACACAGGGCCTGGCTCATAGTAAGTGTGCAATAAATATTAGCTTTGGTCACTACATTTGTTACACAGATGGCCAGACTTGGTGGAGAGACAAAAAGTTTCTTTGATGTAGAAAGAGAGTTTGATATAGACATACCAATGTCCTCACAGGGTCAGTGGTGACAGAGCTTTCTGTTACAATTTTCAAACTTTATTATTTTATGTCCTGCTAATCCTTTATGTCCCTGTTAAGTCCTGCTGGTCTAGTGGTTAAGATTCAGCACTCTCACTGCCATGGCCTCATCGTCATACTGTGGTGGCTGCGTGTTGTTGTGATGCTGAAAACTATGCCACCAGTATTTCAAATACCAGCAGGGTCACCCATGGTGGTCAGGTTTCAGTGGAGCTTCCAGACTAAGACAGACTAGGAAGAAAGACCTGGCCACCTGCTTCCAAAAAAAATTGGCCATGAAAACCCCATGAATAGCAGCGGAGCATTGTCTGATATAGCGTCGGAAGGTAAGCGGATGGTGCAAAAAGACTGGGCAGGGTTCCGCTCTGCTCTGCACAGGGTCCCTAGGAGTCAAAATTACTTGGACTAACAACAAAATCCCTTCAACCAAAAACCTGAACAGGAAGAGAGAAAAATAAGGCATAGCAAATAGTAAAACCAGTACTCTGTACTCTCCATGCCATTCCTACAACTATACTACACAGGGAAAGGCAAAGAACTTTATTCATTTTTTAGGCAACCCATGTCATTGAATTGTTACATTTGCCCCACTTAACAAATATTTATTGAGAACTTACTATGTGCAAAGCAAAATTGTAGGTGCTGGAGAAAATCTGGGCAAAAGTCTAGGGTAATATGCCTTTACTGGAAGAGGAACATATACCGTAAGTGAAAATACTTAGAGATTACATTGGGTATACACATTAGGTGTAGGTCTGGTGTGCTTAGAATCTAATCTACTTTGTGGCCAAAGTAATTCAAATTCTCAAAAATGCAGAATTAGTACACTGTACTGATCAGCACACTATATATATCAGTTCAATAATGTTTCAATACATTATGTGGTCCTCAAATAGAATTTTAAAAAATTAAGCTAGCAACCAAATAAAAACTTGCCATGTATAGCCTGGTAAAGTGGGAGAAAAGGCATCTGTCTCCCTTTAAGATGCATGTTGCAGAGATAAGACATACACTTAAAAAATGTATCCA
The DNA here is from genome assembly GCF_021613505.1 of Equus quagga. Lineage (NCBI taxonomy): Eukaryota > Metazoa > Chordata > Mammalia > Perissodactyla > Equidae > Equus > Equus quagga. The sequence continues at coordinate 21,910,443 of NC_060267.1, read as the reverse complement.
ATACTAAAAGTGTTACTGAAAGATACCAACCGAGTGCTGATAACAATCAGGCCAATGTGCATTCCAGGGAAGGGCTGCATGACCTGGTACTATTCTGATCCTCTATGCTGGTAATCCAAAAACTCTGAGGTGGAGGAAGTGGGGGCAGACCCCTACATGAATCAAAGGAAAACTATGGATCCTCTCTCCAGAAAAAGTGTACATAACCCATGTACCAGAATGTCCACGTACACTTAATTTTATTCCATTGAACATTGATTTTCCTTACATAACAGACATAAAAAAATCTTTACTAAGATTCATGTCTTCCTTGTTTTCTTACACAAAAATTAACAGCTTCATTCGGAAAAAAAAGAAAGTAAACTATTTTGAGAAAACAGAAAGCTAGCTTTAATTCTGCTAAACAGAAAATTTCATTGAGAAGGTTGTTTGTCTTGATTGCGAAGTTGACACAGAGGGGTGGTCTTTGCCATAGGAACATACATGTTATCTGTACCAGCTGTAACAATTTCTAAGATTATCAGAGGAAGTAATCTTCAAAAGGGTTTTATAGTGTTTCCTGTTTTTTGTGGATTACTGCCTACAGAAAAATTGATGAAGCTTTATTAAATCCTCTTACTTCTTCCCCTCCCCCGACTTCAGTTCATCACTGGACAGTTTACATGGTTATTTCTCACAAATCTTCTGTCCCACAATCTTAAGTAACATCAAAAAAGTTACCTCAGTAATTTACCAAAGAAGACGGGAATGAGTTTTTCCCTGTCATACTGTTCTTAGGAGGGACTTTGTTTTCTTTCCAAAAAAAACAACCACCAAAGTAAAATGTTTGTCTGTCTGAAATTCAGTCAAGTTCTTCAAGATTGTTCTTAGGGAAAGTCAGCCAATTTCTGTGTAGTTGAGAAGCATGTCATATATTCACATTTCTTGACAAAATTATTTTAAGGAGTTCACGGCTTTCCTAGAAACAGGCAAGATTTCTTACAGGACTGTTGACTGAGGCTTTGATGAGAGCATCAAAAATGAGACTCACTGATGTATGGAGCTTCTTTCTTCCCAAACACCACACATGTTCTAGAGTAGAGCATCCTAGTCTTTGTGGCTAAATGGGTTACAGAGTTCCAACACACTGATCCTCTCTATCCTTGGAGCAACTGAATGGGGACGGTCCCCTCTGTGAGCAACCCCCTACATTTGTCCCATTTTACCATACAAAGATTACCATTCTGAGCATGTGCCATGGACATAATGGAAAAGGTTGAGAAGCATAGATGAAGTTTCGCTTGACAAAGAGGTTTCACCATTTCAAAGATATTCATGGCTTTTAAAGTTTCCAAAAGGAGTTCTTAAAATAGATTTTTTTTTATGACATGGTATGCACATAATAGATGGAAACCAGGAGCCAGCTGCCCTCAGACCTGTCAGTAGTTTCACTCAATGGCATGCTAAAGGAAACTGCAGTAGCTGAAAATTCCTCCACGACCTGCTTCAAGATAGCAGAAAAAACACCAGCACTTCCGGAGAGGATGACGTCATTCCACAGAGATATTACTTCAATTTTCTTCCTCTGATCAAATCACAAACTAGATTTACCATTTCCAGGACATACGACTTCTGCAAAGTTTCTGCAATTGTGTGGCTTCTTTTGTTTTAAACCTTGTTAATCCTTCAGAAAAGTCTGGTTTTATTCAGGGTACAATCCAAATTTGACAAAGTATGAAGTCTTTTCTTACTCCTTTTAGTCTCTCTCTTAAAAAGCCAGGCATAGTTCGTCACTTAGTTCTGTTCTGCGGGGGTTCGAATAAAAAGCACCTTCCAACACTAACATGTTAACTCTTGATGCTTATTAGCTAATTAGGAAATGGTAGAAGTTATCATTTTGATTTAAGAGAGGAAAGCTGAGGCATTAAAAGCTAACGATGACTTGTCCAAAGTAATAGTTAATGGCAAGTATTTATCGAGCACCTCTGGTCTTATGTTTGGTACTATACAGATGTTTTCCGCTTTCTTAGCCAAGCCTTTATTTATAGACTAGCCGGGCTCTCTATTTTTCAAATTAAGAATATCTTTATGAAATGAGATGACGTATTATTTTCTACTTACGGAGTGTCAGTATGTTTTAAAAAATTTGTTTTCAGCTTTATTGAGATATAATTGATAATTATATACATTTAAGAGGTACAATTGGATGCTTTGATATTCATGTACATTGTGAACTAATCACCACAGTTAAGCTAATTAACACATTAAGCAAGCATATTAACATTACTTCACATAGTTACCATTTTCTTTTTTTTTAATTTTGTGGTGAGAACACTCAATATGTACTCATTTAGCAAATTTCAAGTATACCATACAGCATTGTTAACTATAGTCACATTGCTGTGCCTTATATCTTCAGAACTTATTCATCTTGCATAAATGAAATTTTGAACTGCTTGACCAACATATCCCCATTTCCCCCTCTCCTGAGCCCCAGGTAACGACCATTCTCCTCTATGAGCTTGACTATTTTAGATTCCACATATAAGTGAGATCAAGCAGTATTTGTGTTTCTGTGTCTGGCTTATTTCATTTAGCATAATGTCCTCCAGGTTCATCCATGTCGTTGCAAGTGGCAGGATTTTCTTATTTTTTTAAGCTGAATAATATTTCATCATGTAATGTGTATGTATGTAATATGTATATCATTTTCTCTTTTTTCCAGTTTTATTGAGATATAATTGACATAAAGCACTATAAAAGTTTAAAGTGTACAGCATAATGACTTGACATACATATAATGCAAAACGATTACCACAATAAGCATGGTTAACATCCATCACCCAATATAGTTAGCACACCTAATGTTTTTTCCCTTGTGATGAGAACTTTCAGGATCTCCTCTCTTAGCGACTTCAAATATACTATACAGCAGTGTTTTCTATAGTCATCATGTTGTACATTAATTCCCTGGTACTTATTTATCTTATAACTGGAAGTTTGTACCTTTTGACCTCCTTCATCCAATTCCCCCACTCCCCATTCCCCTCAATACTGTTCATTGTGAGCACAATATATAGTATCAGAGATCTTATGTTCAAAAGACTCAAAGGAGTTGTCTTTTGCTATCACCTTGTCCAGTAGCCCAAGTAACAGCTACAGCCAGGGTCAGGGTGTAGAATTTGAAAGAGTATCCACTTCATTTTTTAAACATTGCTGCCCTATATTCATCTTTTATTTTCTCTCTGTCTACTGTCAATGCCCTTCTTGTTAAACTCCCAAGCCTCTTACTGTTGCTACTAGAGCACTGAAAGCTTAACCCAGAGTCTTCACTGATAATGCTAGGAAAAAACTCTGTCCCATGAAATAAAACCAGATATGTACATAGGCACCTTGTCACCATAAAACATCTCCAGGCATCACATTTAAGTGAAAGAGTAATTTTATATCCGATACAAAGTTATCTTTGTGTATCTCCCCCCTCCTACTGAGATAGTCATATGAACTTCAATAATAAAAACTGGGATGCACATTTTTAGATTCTTCCTCACATTTTACAATCCTTGGAGAAAAGGTATCCTGCAGAAAATTCTAGAAAGTGCCCAATTTAAGTTCCGGCTGAGTAAGCAAAACAGGTTCTACTACCACAAAGAATTATCTAAACATATTAAGAAGAGATGAATAAATATTTTGCTAATACCAAAATCATTGCTTATCTCAATTGGAGTATCTATCACATTTTTTCAAATGAAATCTTGAATGTAACTCTCTTGTAAATCCAGTAGGACAAATTTAAAATAATTTTCCTGAATTATTGTGGTGTGTATCATTCCCGATTTCTTGTGGAACCAGACTATAAATTTTGCTTAGTGTCCTACAAAATTAATGTTCTACATTTTTATTGGTTTAATATACACACACAGATGTTTAAAAGAGAACACCATAGCCTCCAAAAAGAGTCATGTGCTAGAAAAACTGTTGTGGGGAACATGTATCCTTTGACAACAGTTTCCTCTTCCTTTCCATTTCGCCATGGTAATAGTTCCTAACTTTCTAGCTGGTATTGTTACAACTTAATTATTTCTTCCTTAAAATAAGGACTCTCAATGTTGAAACTTCACTTAGTTAAAAAGGACAGTTTAATTTTTTAAATTTTAATTATTTCTTTGACCATACATAAAGGAGACATGCAGTGACAAACCTGTTGTATTTTTTGTATAGTTTATGCTTATAACTTTAAAATTATAGTATCAAAGTGAGAAAACCTATAGAAGGAAATGGCAATTTGTGGCCCCTATTTTTAGTCAGTTCATTTTGCTGTTTTTATATTCAATGTTTATATTTGTGTACATGCATACCAATTTCTCTAGATATCTTTCTTACTTGCATCTGACTTTTTTTCTTCCTGAAATGCATCCTTTTAGAATTCTCTTGGTACGGTCTGTTGGTTATAAAATCTGTTTTTGTTTTAGAAACAATTTACTCAACCTTCATTTTTGAAAGAGTTTTGCCGAGTACAGTCATGTGCTGCGTAACAATGGGATAAGTTCTGAGAAAGGCGTTGTTTGATAATTTCATCATTGTGCAAACATCATAGAATATACGGAAGAGGAACAAAGTCTTCCCCCCCAAAGTGTGTCTCTTTAACATGAGGATTATTTTAGGCTGATTTTTTTTTAATTTTTTTAAAGATTTCATTTTTTCCTTTTTCTCCCCAAAGCCCCTCTGGTACATAGTTGTATATTCTTCATTGTGGATCCTTCTAGTTGTGGTATGTGGGACACTGCCTCAGCATGGTTTGATGAGCAGTGCCATGTCTGTGCCCAGGATTCGAACCAATGAAACACTGGGCTGCCTGCAGCGGAGTGCGTGAACTCAACCACTCGGCCACAGGGCCAGCCCTAGGCTGATTATTTTTAAGACACAAAAAGTCTCAGAAAGTTTTTCTTGTTCCCTCCCCCTTAACAGACTAAAAGAATTCAGATTAAAAAATCTGTCTCAGGGGGCCGTCCCAGGGCATTGTGGTTAAGTTCAGCACACTCTGCTTCGGTGGCCCAGGTTCATGGGTTCCAATCCTGGGCAGGAACCTATGCCACTTGACAGCCATGTTGTGGCAGCAACCCACATATAAAGTGGAGGAAGATTGGCACAGATGTTAGCTCAGGGCTAATCTCCCTCAAGCAAAAAAAGAGGAAGAATGAGGACAGATGTTAGCTCATGGCTAATCTTCCTCTGGGCAGGGGGAGGAGTCTGTCTCAGGATGCAAACTATCACCTTAGCATAACTTGAACTAGGTGGTGAACAGGGAGGAACCTAGAAAAACCTGTTTCTTGGACTCCCCTCTGTGTTATTCTGTTTCTGTGTGACCAAACAAACACTTGTTTTTCTAACATTTGCTCCTTTTCACATCCCTGGGCATTGCCTTTGTTCCCTTAAAGTCCTTGACCCTCCCCACCCCCAACATCTTCTTTTGTCTTTAGCTGAGGATGGTGTTTAAGGGAGGGCTTCAGCCATTTTGATGAGTTACTCAATTCTCCTGGCTTTCTCCCATGTACACATTATTAAACTTTTGTTTGTTTTTATCCTGTTAATCTGTCTCATGTCAATTTATTCTTAGATGAGCCAGAAGAACCAAGAAGGGTAGAGGAAAATTTCTTCCTCCCCTTCAGTACTTACACGAACCTAAATGGTATAGCCTACTACACTTCTAGGCTATATGGTACTAACCTTATGGGATGACCATCGTATACACCATCCAGTGTTGACTGAAATATCGTTATGTGAGACATGACTGTACATGATTCTAAGTTGAAAGTTAGCTTCTGTTGGTACTTTGAGGATACTATTTCACTGTCTTCTGGTTTCTACTGTTGCTATTGAGAAGTCTGCTGTTAATCTAATTGCTGCCCCTTTGAAAGCGATTTTCTTTTCTCTGGCTTGCTACCAACATCTCTATTTGTTTGGGGGATAATGCAATTTCACTACAGTGTGTCTAAGTGTGGATTTCTTATTATTCATGCTGCTTGAGATTCACTGGGCCTCTTGAATCTGATAAATGATGTTTTCTTCAATTTTGGAAGATTTATGGCCATTATATATATACTTTTAAGATCTTCTCTATTCTCTTTCTCATTCTATCCTTCATGTCTCTTTACTTTTCTTTCATATTTTCCATCTGCTTAAAATTCTGTGATTCACTCTGGGTAATATCTTCAGATTTATCTTCCAATTCATTAATTCTCTTTTACTATGCCTAATCCATTGTTTAATCTTTTGCTTTTTAAATTGCAACGATTATAGTTTTCTCTCTACAAATTGTATATGGTTCCTTTTAAAATCTGCCTAGTCATATATTGATAGTCCCTTTTTTCTTACTCATGTTTTCAATTCCATCTTTTACTTAAATACTTCATATTTAGTTATTTTATATTCTGCATCTCATAATGCCAATATCTAAAGTCCTTACAAGTCTAAATCTATTGTTTGTTGTTTCTTATTCCTTGTGCATTTGTTTAACTTTTTTACAGTGAACTCATATTTGGCTGAATTTATTTTCAGAAAATCCTGAGGGATTTAGATTAAAGCATGCTTTCCTGCAGAAAAGATTTCTGATTATTTCTGCTGAGTGTCAGAAGGTGCTACCAACCTGGGATCATTTTAATTTCTTGGCCTTGGCCATGAGAAATGTATACACTTCAATCCTGGACTCAAGTGGTAATAGGTTATACATTCTTTTTTTTCTTTTTTCTTTTTTTGCTGAGGAAGATTAGCCCTGAGTTAACATTTGTGCCAATCTTCCTCCATTTTATATGTGGGCTCTTGCCACAGCATGGCTGATGAATAGTGTAGGTCCATGCCCAGGATCCAAACCTGCTAACCTGGGCCGCCGAAGCAGAGCATGCCGAACTTAACCACTATGCCATGGGGCCAGCGCCTAAATTCTATTATTTTTATTGTGTTTGTCTTGAAGCTATGACAATGATAAACAGATTTTCTTATTTGCCCATTACTGCAGGAGATTTTCTTCAGGTCATCCACTCACTGAGGCTACAGCCTCCTCAGTTTTATTTGGGGTGTGTCTGTGAGGTGGTCTCAGAATTAGCTCCCCCAATTGTATGGGCTTTGGGACCTAGTTCCCTGGTGCTCTGAATGCTATATAATACCCAAGACTCTACATTCCTGGTCTTGGCATATGCCCCCAAAGTAGCCATATTTCCTTATTTAATTACCGCTCTGATTTCAGGTTGGTGTTTTATTTTTGTTGGGAGTGGATGGGCATCTTGAGGATTTTCCTTATTTTCTTGCAAGCTCCACAATACACTTAAAAGGATGTTTGTTTATTGTGCTTTATTCAGTGTCTAGGTGTTTAGCTGTGGGAGAGCCTTTCAAAAATATCTAGCTTGCTATGCTGCCAGTAGAAAAGTCATAAATAGTTTAATTTTCAAACTTTTTTGTTAAAAAAGAAAAAAGTCAGAGATCTTGCCAAAATCCTTAGTGTTAGTGATTTGTAAATTGTACAGAAAACAACAATAATGGTAGGTAAAATTTATTGCATATCTATTTGCCAGGCACTTTATGTATGTTGCCTCATTTACTCTAAGAATTAGGTAATATTATCTCTAAGCTACAGGTGAAACACCTGAGATTCAGAGAAGGTGAATAATTTTCCCAAAGTCACATCACAGTAAGTGGTAGAGATAGGGTTTGTCTGATTACAAATTTTTGCATGCTTATTTTTTTCACTAAGCTGGATTGCCTCTCTATTCAAGCTCTGCAATCATAGAAGCTAGAACCATTTGAAGAATGTTATCAGCTATATTTTGCTTTAAAGTGGCAGACTGATCAGAGATCCACTTGGAAGTATAGTATTTTCATCTCTTAATAACGTATCAAATTTGGTCAAAATCTGACAATCTCTTCAAAACCTATCATGGATCAAAGAAACAGATGAAAATGGGAAACATTAAACAGTCAAACCGAAAAAGAGCTGTTTTTTAGTCCTTCAGGAATATCAGATAAGTTCTAAAAGCAATATATTTGTTTTGTGCTTTTTTATTCCCTCCTTATTTCAAAAAGAATTTAAGATAGCTGACAGGGATGCATAAAATTCACGATATAAATCAGAAACAGGTGAGGAAGAAGGAAGATGAAGAAAGAGGAAAAACAAAGGAGTGAAATTAAAATAAAAATGTATACCATTGAGCTTGGTATGAGGCATGTGGCAAATTTGGCCCTACATTTTCTAAGGTCAACTTAAAAAGGGACACCTGGGCAGTTATGAGTCATATAATAAATACAACTCAATTGTGCAGAAGCAGCACGGATATGACTGATCCCTATGAACAGGATCAAAAGTTTCTCACTAAGTGCCTCACAAAGAGGGCATTGTATAATGAAAAAAGAACAACATCCTGATCATACAAATGTGGCATTTTTTGAGAGTGAAAGGAGAACTATTAGACATTATGCTGGAACAACAGGTGTAAACTGTGACTGTCTCCCCAAAATCAAACACTATGCTCACTCTACTTAGAGTAATCACAACTACAGGTTTTACTATTGCATCTGTCAATACAAGCAGATGATTGCACACAAAATAGTAATTCAGTAAAAGCAGCTCTGTTTGAGGTTAACATAACATGACTGGTCTAACTTTTAGCTGATCTAGTTAAATGACTGGGAGATTTCAGAGCATGGTGGAGAGAGATAACAAACTCATATGGGTTCAGTGGTGAGGGAATTAACACAAGAGTGTCAAGTGGCCAGGTGTACGATAATAGGGGATGGAGAATGAAGAAAACATTTTAAAATAATGTTTTGGAAAACAAAATCCACCTACAGTTGAATTTAGTTTCCAACTAAGTGACTGACAGTTGGGAATAATGGCATATCTCTATAGTATGCTTATTTGATGTCTATGCCATCTACATTCAACATTCAATTGATATTTTAAACATTAATCAAGCCTTCATTTTTCAAGTAATTCTTGCTTGTGTTTGTCATTATGTTGAAAATATTTAGGAAGGTTTCCAATTAAATTTGAACAACAATTTCTGAATTAATTCTTGACTTTTATAAGTAGCTCATTCTTTTGAACAGTAATCATTACTCACTCAAATTTTCCTCTGACCCTGGCTTCTGGAGAAATGCTTTTTCTTGTTCTTTCAGTATGAAAGAGCTTTTTAAAAATAGCTCATCCAATCAGGGGCTACATTAGTAAAAGTATAAAATCCCAGAGCAGGGAAGCATCAGTTGAAGGGAGACAGTAGTCTCCCTTTACACTGTCTGGTCAGACTCCATCAGGGGCAGCTCAGTGTGGCTGTCTCCATTACTAAAGGGAAAAATTAACAAGGCATAGGGCCCCAAAGGGCAATGCTGCCATTTCCCACTATTTCTAGGTTTCTCCTCTGTTCAAATCCCTGCACCTTAGTCTCGCCCCTACTCCCCTTATCAACTTTCAAAAGATGACTTGGCCTCAGAGGGATAACCAAACAATTAATTCAAGTCTGCTTTCCTCTTTAGATGTACCTGTGTCCAGATAGTTCTAGTTAGTGGAAGAGGTGTCCCTCTTCCTGTTGAAGACATATTCCACCACGGGATGTCACCTTTCTGCCTTCTCAGGAATCCTGTTTTATTATATATTTACACTCTATCCTATGTCTTCATCTCTTTCTTGAGGTATTCTGTATCTCCAGGCTCTTTCTTGTGGACAGAGAAAAGAATTCAAGTCTCCTGGAGCCCGCCCTTCCCCTTCTGGCTTCTACACTATCTCGCCTCTACTCTTCACAGCTCCTGAAAAGGGAGCCTCCAGGCATTGTCTTCCTCCCAGACTTCCTATCCACTCCACCATCTCTGGCAATCTAGATTCTGGTCCTTTCACTAGTCTGAAACAGCTCTTGCCCAATGACTTCCTAGTTGCCTAATCCAAAGAACAGTTTTCTCTTATCCTCACAGCCTTTGTGACTGTTGACTTCTTTTAGAACTCTCTCCTCTTAGTTTCTGGGATAGAGCTATTGTTTGATTTTCCTCTAACACGCCTGGACATTCATTCTCAATCAACATGAAGAGCTGTTTGATTACACCTTAATGCTGGCCTCCTCCATACAATACGTATGTGGTGGCTTCAACTAACACCTGTGGACAAATCCCAAACGTGCAGCCCTAGACCTGTTCTAAGCTCCTGATCTCCATATTCAAGTGCCCAGCCTTCCTCAAACTCAACATGTCTACAATTGAACTTACCTGCACCCCCTCCATTCTTCCTATGAACCAATGTCATTACCTTTCGCTCACTTATTCAAGGCAGTCATTTAAGAATTATCTTTGACCTCTTCTTCCTTTCCTCTTACATCTACATTTAATTGGTCATAAGTCCTAATTCTCTCTTGTATCATTCTACTCTCCTACAGCTCTGCCCTAATTTAGGACATTTATCAACAGGAACATAGCAATAGCACCCTAACTGGTTTTCCTGGCTTCTCTCTTGCCCTCTTTGTCTATACTACTGCCAGAGAGATTTTCCCAAGTTGAAAGTTTAATTGGGTAACACGCTTTTAATAGTTCCCCCTTACCTTTATGACACATCTTTACTTACTTAGGAAGGCATCCAAGGCCATTCATATTTTAGCTTTCCTGAAAGTAGTCAGTCTAAACAACTGAAGTACCCTGAATGCATCATGCTCTCTCACCTCTTTCCCTGAGTTAGGGATGCCCTTCCCAGGCCCAGTATTTAGTCCTGCAATACTGAGTTCCAATGTCTCCTCCTGAGGGCATTTCCCTAGCCTCTCCAGCCAAGATAAGGTGTTCCTCTGGTACATTCCTGTAGTACTCTGTGTTTACTTCTGTTGGAGCACGCATATCAACCCTGCAACTGCTAATTTACTTATCGGAATCCCTCTCTAAACATAGGAATAATAATAGCTAGCATTTGTTGAAAGCTGTTTACAGGCCCTGTATTAAGTACACTGTATGCAATATTCATTTAAGCCTCACAACTATCCTAGGAAGTATGTACTCGAACTACCCTTGATTCCCAGGTCAGCAAACTGAGCTTAGAGGTTAAGCAACTTCTTCAATGTCACAGAATTATATCCTAACCTTTCTGAGGGCAGTGATCATGTCCTATTTGTCTATGAAGAGAACTTGGCAATGTATGGCATGTGGTTGTTCACCAATAAATGTGTATGGGTCAAATAAACAAAACTGGGGCCAACAAATAGAAATCAAATAGAGGCAGATTTTAGTTTACTAGGACTATCCAATGGAATGATCACTCCAAAGACAGTTTTATGTGGCACTTATCACACTGAAGAATATTTACACATTTGCATTTTTTCCCCTTGTGACTAGGGGCTCTATCTTAATCTGCTTTCACTCCTCAGAATCTAGCCAAGAGCTAGCGATGCTCAGCAGTGTTTGTTGAATGGATTGGATTGAAGTTAAAGGCCCTGAAAACTGAAAAGTGGGTATTTGTCCTTAATACCATTCATTGGAAGTTTAACTCCCATTGTTCTTTGTTTCTTCCCATTATTCTGCCTTTTCTTTCCAAAGAGCTTTGAGAATAAAGAGAGATAGGGAAAGAGTTTAGAGATCTCATTTGTTGTTTGTAAAACAAACTAAGCCTTGTGAGGACAGAGAACATATCTTTTATCACATTACTCCCTTAGCCTAGTACATAATAGCTGTTTAATAAATATTTGTTTGATGAAACACACACACACACACACACACACACACACACCCAACAGTGTGCTCTTTACTCCTGAAGGGTCCCATGGAACCATATGCCATATAAGAAAGTTCTGCATTAGGTGAAAGATTGGATCAGCTCAGTGTTGTTACACTGGAAAACTAGTTAAATTATAAACTTTAGGTCCCAAAAGTGAGAGAAATGGAGAAGGGAAGAGAGGAGAAAAGCACTAAATTACAATCGTCTTTCCCGAGACTGAGGCAAGACTCAGAGTAGTAAAAATCTTCCTCAAAGATCCACAGATGGGTAGTAAACAAACAGTAGGCTGTATGACCTCTGAGGTCCCTGACAATTTTAAGGTCATTTGATTTTCATTTATTGATCCTAAATATCGAATTGAGAGTCTATATTTCAAGATACTGATGGTTAGATCTAGAATTCACTTATTAAACAGTATTCTAGGCACTGAGGATACAGCAGTAAAAAGAGAGAGACAGAGACAGAAATTGTGAACCTTGTGGAGTCAACCTTCTAATGGAGTATGGGTATGGGAGACAAATAATAAACAAGATATTCTAGATAGAGTGTCCAAAAAAGGTAGCAAGAGGCCAGGAAGTGGCAAAATTAATGGGACAGCGTTACAGTCGTTCTATCTGGAAGTGCTGGGCTCTTTGGTCACTGGTACTACTCAGTGGGTCTTAGAGCAGTTTTTGACAGTAACTCCTTAACATTGTAAAGATCCATTCCCTTCTCAATGGCCTATTATCTAAATCCCCCATATAAGTTGTTGCCAACTGCTGCCCCTTCCTCACTGGCTTCGAGCTTTTCTCTCCCTGGGGCATATGAAAAACTACTAAGTAAAATTTTCTCTTAGGTATCCTAGCGATCATTTCTCCTTTTTAAAAACCTTCAACAAATCTGTGAGGAAGCCTACGTCAGTATTGTCACCTAATTTTCTTTCCTGCCTTTACCTTTCTCAAGTCTACTGGCAAACTCAGCTAACTCTTCATTATCTTTCCCTCTCAATTAACTCATTCCTTCAATAAACCAGACTAATCTCCTTGCCTGTTTACAAAGCAGTCCTCATCTCCTCACTTAAAATATCCTGATTTTCTTTTCCTTCCATAAAACTTTTCCTAACCTAGTATAAATAACATTAAACACTACCTATTAGCAATTTTACAATTACAGACAGAATTTGAAGCTTAAATAAAAAAAGCACAAAACAGCAAAATATACAGAAAAGGATTATAACTGAATTTTGCATGTCTGAGAATTCAAATTGGTTTACCAATGTTTATTCTTCTCTTTAGCTTTAGTGCCAGACCTTGAGAATGAGACTATTTTTTAAGCTATGTTCCACGCTTTCTAACGCAGGGGCGCAAAGGCCCTAATTAAGCTGATGTCTTGGCAGGCTTCAGATCCAAATGATAGAGAGGATTTGTCTGCTGTTGTGGCGTCAATACATGGGAATCACATACAAACACCCGTGTTTTTATTTTCTCTCAAAGAACTATAAAGACCAATATTTGCTTTTAAAAATATAGTTCTTAAATAAAGGCTTATCATTCCTAGCAAAAGAGTATGTTTTTAAAGTTCAATGAGGTTAAATGTTCATTATGGCCACCTTATGTATATCTTTCAACCTAAATCATTTCCCTCTAGGATACACCTTGAGCAGTTATCACTTCAAACTTGTACAATTCCTTGTACCTAGGGTTCTCAAAAAAAACTAATTTTTTTTTTCATATTGAGTAGAAAATCTTTCCCCTATTTAAAAGAGAAATGAGGGGCCGGCCCGGTGGTGCAGCAGTTAAGTTCACACGTTCCGCTTCTTGGCAGCCCGGGGTTCACTGGTTTGGATCCTGGGTGCGGACATTGTACTGCTTGGCAAAAGCCATGCTGTGGTAGGCGTCCCATGTACAAAGCAGAGGAAGATGGTCATGGGTGTTAGCTCACGGCCAGTCTTCCTCAGCAAAAAGAGGAAGATTGGCAGTAGTTAGCTCAGGGCTAATCTTCCTCAAGAAAAAAAAAAGAGAGAAATGAGGTTAGAAATATGAAATTGCTCACTCAATATTTCAAAGTAAACTAGTACTGCAGCTAGTAAGATCCAGAACTCTGGTTTTAGTTTTGGACTCTTGTTGTATATTTAAACTTTTACTATTGCTAGAATTATTATAAATTATCATAATTACAAAAGAAAGCATTTAAGCTCTAGGGTTTGATCATAGTGAAAGAAATACAAATTTGCTCACTTTATGCAAGGAATATTTGAGGAATATCCAACCGTTTTATAACATTTCAACTGTAACAAATGACCACGCTGGAAAAATAATGATTTTATAGTGTTGAGTCTCAGGGAACATTAATGTCATTTCAAGTAAAATCATTTTCACTTTTTAGAGGGGATTCAGTCATCAATGAGTGGCTGAATGAAATCTACATGAATGCGCCTGGCACAGGGTAGGCACTCTGTGCACATGGTCAGATTGGAAGCTAGAGTCTATTCTTTAAGAGAGTCACATGATCCAGACATCCTCTGCTCACATACCCAGATGCCATGACTGAATCAGGAGATAGTTAGAGCAAGCTATCAAATCAATAAACATCCAGAAGTTTTTCAATGTTTCTCACCACTGCATGTGTCTGACTCAACTCTATAACAAATATATGCTTTTACTTATTACTTTCTTTTTCGCTGGGAAAGATTCACCCTGAGCTAAAATCTGTTGCCAATCTTCCTCTCTCTTTTGTTTTTTAATACCTTTTTTTTATTGTGCATGATAATTGGTTATAGTTTCTGCAATCCTTACATTCTACCTGGCTCTGAAGTTCATCAAAAAATAAAATTAAAAAAAGCTGTTAAGACTGACATTTTAATTTCAAAGCTAAGCCTTAAGCTTACATAAATTCAGAAATGGTTGTGATCTCAGTTATAATGCTTTAATACTCTAGTTATGGTCAATTGAAGTGGAGTCTTGTCAAAATACTTTTAAGCTAGACAAGCACTGAATTTAACAAATGACATCAAAGAGTTTCTATACTGTATTTAAAATTGTTTTCCTATGCTATTCAGGTCTTCCAGGTAATGAAATAGAAAACAGAATGATTCTTTATACATTTTTAATGGCACTTGTTATTTGATATTAGTTACCTTTGTACACTTTTTACTTTTATAAGTGTAATGTAAACTTCTTGAAGGTAGTATGTAATGTGCACTTAATATTCACTGAATGAATAAATGGACAAACATCCAATGAGGCTATAGGAGAGGACAGGTAAGTGGTAGATTTACTTCCATGTACGCAGTGTAAGGCACATATTTGTAAAAAGGAATCCAACTGTGCTTACATAATACTGGGTACACTGAAAAATTTACCAGTGATACAAAAAATACCACTTAGGTAACGCACACATGTGCACGCACACACGTGTGTATAAATTACACAAGCAAATGCAGAGAAATATGCTAATAGAACATACACCAAAGCAATAACAGTGGTTACTGCTGGGGAGTAGGCTATGATTCTGGGGGCAAAGAGGGCCTTAAACTATCTATAATGTTTTAACTTTTTACAAAAGGAATATATATTATGCAATTCAAAATTAATAAGAGAAAAAGAAAAAACAACATAAGATACTGGCATATAATCAACAGACTTTTGAAGCCTAACTTGCTGTGCTATCAGGAACAAACATTTAACTGCTCGTGATCTCTGTTTTCACATTTATAAAATGTGCAGGAGTATTACCTGATCTCTAAGGTCTGTATTTTATGATGAACTGTGAACTATTAACAATTATATAAACCATTGCCTGAAACCACTAGATCAATGCAATATTAAAATCTAAATACCCACCAAATTGTTTAGCCTTAAGAATCTAAGAACTAGAAAGTTCATTCTACTCTTATACTAAAGCATAGTGTATCTGCACAAAGAATACAACAGGTAATTTCAGGTGTTGTACCCTTGAAAGACAACACAGAGCAGGAATAAGTCCATAAAAGGGATATTAGGAGAACCCAGATGAAAAAGGGGCCTCTGAAGGACGAGGAGAAAAAAATCAGGACTCAACTATTTGAAAAGAAAATGTTAGTGAAGAAGTACATAACATTATGAAGTTACGTACATAACATTGCTTTTGATGGAAGAGACATTGTGAAGATGCCTAAAAAGTTGTAGTTGTTTTTAACCAAGTATATGTGTGCAACAGACACTCTTACCCATCCTGTTTTCTAAGCTGTACTTCATCTTTTTTTTTTTTTTGAGGAAGATTAGCCTTGAGCTAACATCTGCTGCCAACCCTCCTCGTTTTGCTGAGGAAGACTGGCCCTGAGCTCACATCCGTGCCCATCTTCCTCTACTTTATATGTGGGACGCCTGCCACAGCATGGCTTGCCAAGCGGTGCCATGTCCGCACCAGGGATCCGAACCGGTGAACCCCGGGCCGCGGAAGCGGAACGTGGGCACTTAACCACTGCGCCACCGGGCTGGCCCTGTACTTCATCCTACATCAGAGATGAAGGGAAGGATGAGATGATCAAGGATAAGGAAAATAATGGCCAGGATATCTGTTCCATACTTGTTAATATAAAAAAAATGTGTGTTTCTAAGCAGCCATTTCAAAGAGGCATGACCCCAGGTCAAATTAGCTACAGGAAAGTGTCTTGTTTTAAGGTAGAATGGTGGCGATGAGGTAGTGGCCACAGCAGTGTGGAGGCAGTAAACAGATGTGTGTGTACGTGTGTTGAGAGAGTAGGCGAGTGAAAGCACACTTGAGTGTGTGCTAAGGAAGGAGAGTATGGAACCAGTATTACTAGAATTGACCCATGCAGAGTATGGATGAGTCTTGGAAATTAGCCTAATCTTCACAATTGTACTTCTGCACTATTTCTCGAATCCATCCTCTCTCCTCTCATTCTATTAATGAAGCCCTCATTTCCAGTCTCCTGTTATGTTGTGATAGTAGTTTATCTCCATTCCTTACTACTAGACACCTCCTGTTCTCAACCTACGTCAAGACAACCATTTCCCACCAGTTGTGCATAAGTAGTAATTTAAAAAGTCAAACATATGTTTAAAAAGTCAAATCTGTATCTATCTGTAATTATCTATAATAATATAATTTCCTTTCTTGTATTCCCATATGCTTGGATGGCATGGAAATGACTGCAGAAAAAGCTAGGGCCTAGGAATTAGACATATCTTTGCATGTGTACATATATATATATAGCTATTACCTACGTGGCAGAAGAAAAGTGGCTGAGAACAACAGCCTTCAGGAAAAAGTCCAAATTCCATTACATAGATGCCTCTCCCAGACCGGGCTCAACGTAGCTTTCTGGCCTCTATTCTTCTTCACCCCGACCCCTGCAAAACGGACTCATCCACGTGGGCGTCACCATTCCCAAACCACACTATAGCGTTCATGCCTGAGCCTCCGAAAACCCTAGCTCTCCTTCCCCACCACTGACTATGAACATTCTTATTTTAAGATACACCCAAATACCCACTATTTGATAAAGCTCCCAGATTTCTCCAGGCACAGCCAACACCTCCATCATACTTCTTGATTGTATTGTAACATCATTATTTCTATATCCACTCCTCCCTCCCATCACTCATGAACTCCAAAACTTTAAGGAAGAGCCTGCACCTTCTTTTTCCAGCTTCCTGTCTTGGTACCCTGCCTGGCTGATAGCCTTCCATCAATCGTAGTTTGAATGGAGACAGAAGAAAACAACAGCAACAAAACATTTGGTTCTAAAGGACATTAAGGAACTCTTCTGCTACTTACAAGATAAAACAGATTTATTTAAGCTACTCCAAGAATATCTCCTATTTTAAAAGGACTTCAAGGCAGGAAATCTTGTAATTTTCATTAGTAACACTTTTCTGTATCAAACAGCCTTTGTTAAAAGTTCTCTCTTACACAAGAAATTCTTATAAAATTCTGCAAAAAAGATGCCTAAAGTGTCAAAATATGAATTTCACACTACCTATTAAGGGTCTTCTAAAAAGCCTTCTAATTAAGAAAACATGTTTTGCCTGACATTCCAAATGTGTCTATCTTGAAAGTGATTTAATGATTAGATAGCATTCTTTCCTATTTTCTTTATTTAATTCGAAGAATTTGTTCGTATATTTTTCCTTTTCCTATTTGCTTCTTTTACTATATTATGGCTGTGTCTTTAATAACAATTAGATCCCTAATTGAAATCTTCAAAACTCTTGAGCACCTTAAAAGCCCCTAAATCTCCAAAGAACCTCCAAATTTCTCTTTCCCTTAATAAGGTGGCAAAGTTCACTGGACTCTTTAGCACATCAGGAAATCCTCAAAAACTCTAAAGAAGCTCTGGCAGATGAGGTGGGAAAACACTGGGAGAAATTCTGTAACGTGAGGCAACAGAAAATGGATGAGGAGATTCCATGAATTCTGGAAAACGACATGGACTCCAGAAAGGAATGGGAACATGAATAGACAAATTGTCTTCTTGGGAGGTAGGAGCTAAGAACAAAGAAGGGGGCCCACCCCATGGCCGAGTGGTTAAGTTTGCAGCTCCGCTTTGGCGGCCCAGGGTTTCACCGGTTCGGATCCTGGGCGAGGACATAGCACTGCTCATCAGGCCATGTTGAGGCAGCATCCCACACAGCACAATCAGAAGGACCCACAAGTAGAATATACAAATATGCACTGGGGAGCTTTGGGGAAAAGAAGAAGAAGGAAAAAAAAGATGATTAGCAACAGATGTCAGCTCAGATGCCAATCTTTAAAAAAAAAAAAAAGAATGAAGAGGAAGGATATGGAAAAAAATCTCAGAGGAGTAAATGTTAGGGTGAAATGAAATGAAGGTGCCAGTGAATTTTCTGATTTCTTTACCTAGCAATTTTGAAGCGCGTCATGGTTTATGAACAGATCTATTATGTTGTTAGGTCTCTGTCTCTTCAACAGAGATAAAAATAGCTGGTCACCAACCTAAATATAAAACTATAAAACAGACCATTTAAAACTATTCTAGTTCTTCCAAGTATGGAGAAGAAAAAAATAACACACAAGAAAATACATGTTATTTTATAATAATGATCTTTAGCAAATCAGAAGCTTAATTTAATTAGGCTTGCCTTTAAAAACAAACTTTCAAGAGTTATTAGATTTACATTAACTCATTCAATAATATATCCTGAGCATTATATTGGTTATATGCCATATGGGATTACAAGACTAAGTAGGGGTCCCTGCCCTCAAGGAGCTCACACTCTAGGAAAGGATTGGGGCATCTTTTATTTTAGACAGCTGTGTTTAATTTTTAACAATGTTTAGACCAGCAATTCTCAGTATTTTCCATGGAATACCAATCCTATAAGAAGGGCAGGTACATTTGGAAAATAGGATATACCCAGAGGACAACACAGGAGAATACTGAAGGCCTTGAGAGTCTTATAGAAAAGAACTTTAACTTTGCTTAACTTGGCATTTCACAAAATTATGTAACTGCATCTTTTTCACCTAACACCTATAAACAGATCATGTCACACTTTGCGAAATGCTGATTTGGGCACACAGTTTTTAAAAAATGTATTCCTATGTATTTCCTAAGGCACTGAAAACACAAACTTTTAACACTTTTCACATTTTCAGAAAATACATGAAAGAGCAAGTTTGCAAATTCTTGGGAATTATAAAAATAATCTGAGGGATGGGGTTAAGGGGTAGAGAGAGAATAACAAATAGAATAGCTTTCCCAAACCACAGAAAACTATCTCAAACTATAAACTATGTTTCATGAAGACTAAAAATATCCATAAAAATTTAAAAACAGGTGATTTAAATATATAATCCTTTTAATAAAATCTACTTTATGTGAACATACTGTTTAGACTGTTTCAAACAAACATATCTTAATCTGTGATCAATTTTACACATATTCTTAATTACATGTAGAGACAAGACATTGTATGTTCCATATTCCATTTGTTGACATTCATTATCTTTCCACCCTTTTCAGAATTTTTGGTTTGTACCTGCTCTTCTCTCTTGATGCTAGCTAATGGAATTCCAGTATTTAGGCACTTCTAATAGCTGGCTAAAAAAAAAAAATTTATCAAGATTACAAGGGAAAAATGTACCCTCCTCCCCATAGTTGCAGAAAAGCAGATAGGATTCTATTCTATATCATAAAACTGCTTTTGCAAATATTATTTTCTAAAAAGTTGTCTTGTTAGACACCTGGGTTTCAGTGTTGCTATATCCTGTGACAATAACGTAACTTTTAAAGTCTGTAATTCTGACTGGTTGTCTCCTTAATAATTTGTGACCTTGCTAATGATATTTAACATTCTGATTTCTAAAAGTTTCTCTGCAAATTTGTTAAGCTGAGGAAAAAAATCATTGGTGCATCCCTTTTCTTGCAAATATATGGTCACATACATAACACATCTTTGATTATGTATCATTTCTTATTTAAACAGAAATTTTTCACTATCTCATCTTGTTTAAATTAATTATAGGTGCTATGACCAAAACAAATACTTGCATATAATATTGAAGAGGGAACTGGTAGCTCAGGGAAAAAAATAAACTGGTCTCTGGATATGCAGTCTGTTTTCAACACAAGGAGGCAAAACATTTCACACTCTCCAGATACTTCCTAGGTGGCAGAAAGTGCTGTCCTCACCTGAGGTTACACTTTTCCTTTTCAAAAGTCTTAACTGACTGATTCTCCTCAAGCTTTTGGGTAGTTCTCGTAGACGACAGTAAAAGAATAAAGGGTGCCTCACTTCTGGAGGAGCTCAAATATCCAGTCGTCCTTACAGTCTCTTCAGCTGTGGTTGTTACAAAATGTTGTTATTCTTACCAAACTAAGGCAGTGGTGATTTTTTGTTCACAGGCATCGTTTGCTCTTATCTTAATCAACCAACTGGTTTCCTCTTGCCAACTCATTTAGATATTACTCTTTTTCAAGATCAGGCTGCAAACTAAATTTAAAAATAGAATAAATAAATCATTAAATAAAATCATCCCCCTAGGGAGCTGTCTGCAAATATTCAGGTTAATATTATACATGTGTTGTTCATAAAAATATGTTTTAGTGACTATGTGTACCTTTGCAGGATAGGCAGAAACATATGCAAGAACTGACATGACTATTGGCAAAGTCTTTATTACTAAAACCTAGCAAGAGCATTTTGTCTATTGACAATCATCAGGGAATACACTTTTTCAGATAGATTGTAAAAGGAGTTTACAAAGTCCTACAGAGTTTTCAAAGCCTTTGGTGTCTCTACTTCTAGAAACAATAGGGACAGTGCAACATTTAGATGGGATTCTAAAGAAACTAAACCAATGTGGCCAGGCACACTGCCCATTGTTTTAAAAAAAATCTTCAGCAACCACGTTGGATTTTTTTAACTTATAAAATATTAATGGTCTATGAGACTTCCAGGTATCCACCCCCACACCTTCCCCATCTAGGTTCATTAGTGGAAGATATAGCCTGAAGCTCACCTAACTGGGCCTTTTCAAGTCTTCCTAACTACTTGTCAGGTGCAAAGTTCTTCTGTCTTGGATCTATGCTTTATGTTTAATAAGATGATTATCTCACCTATCAACCAATTTCTTATTAATTTTTGGTTTCTTATAGACACATGTCTAGAAGAAAGCTTCTTGGACACTTCCCACTTTGGAATCATCAGACTAGTGGTGGCAGCTTACAAATAGCTCCTGGTAGTGGTGGGTCTATCTAGACAGCTGGTGGATCTTCTGTCCTAACCCTGACCTTCTAGTCAGGAAAATTCAACCTCATGTTTCAGACATGCCCAGAAAAACATTCCAGACTGGTTCCAAGAGAATCTACCATGAAACAACTAAACTTTCCAGAAGACAGTGCCTAACTTGCCTGTCAATAGGAAGGTCTTGCCTGACTTCATTTGATGGTGTCTTAACTAGATTATAATTTCTCTCTCTTAAATAAAGCCCAGCTTTTGATTTCATGCTTTGAGGTTTGGCCTTGGCCACTTCTGAACTGGGGCCAAAGACTACAGAACATTTAAGGCAGATCTACTGCTCTGAAAATCTGTCTGCAAAGAACCTACTTCAATCACTTTTCTTCTTGCAAAATAAATCCTTACTAGAGACCTGTCAGTCAACACAAGAGAAAGCAGGACTGCTAATCTCCCTTTCATCAAAGACGACTGGCAAATGACCACCACTAGAATGACAAGTGCCTGACATTGAGCAGGCACTATGAGGGTTGCTACTTGCTACACTATCCTTCCAGAACTTTCTGGTTTGGTTATTAGGTCTCAATTATAAGGTGAGGAGCACCTACTACCAAGACTGAGTAAAACTAACTTTCCTAAAGATAATGGCCTTGTACCTAGTTATTGCTCTTACATTCTTTGCTATGGCAACTCAAAAGATACAATAACAATGCATTCCTTAAATGCTGACTTTGTTCTCAATTACCACAAACAGTACAGGAGAAACTCCTATGATACTACTGTCTTTTACCTGAATAGTCTGTGCAGTGTTTGGACAGCTGGAGGTAAAAATGTCCTTTAATGTTCAGAGTATGGCACTTTATCGTTTATCACAATAAAATTTGTGGGAAAATAAGAAGGTACCTGCCTTACGTTTCACAATTGGTGTCCTTGAATTCTTGTACTGTGTTGATGGGAAGTGAGCTGCTTATCCTAGGACATACAAAAAATGCTACCTGGCATTTTGATTTTGGGTGAAATCTCCAGCTGTAATTTGTGACTTTAAGACAGAGAGTACGATAGTTTTCTAAGACATCAGTTCATTTGTTGAGCTCACGCACACTCATGTCAAACACATGTGGCCTTGCTTTGTATCTTCCACTACTTCCCGGGGGAAACAGTCACATCTGGAAGCACAACAGTTTAGGGAAATAACATGCCCAAGTGAGGTTATACACAATCTCAGAAAGAGAAAAAACTATTAAAATAAGGTAACAATCAGGCTAAACTTCTCTAATTCTGCTCACTGAGAGGACAGTCATTGAGGTAAGGTCCTAGAGAATCACATGGCTCAGAGTTCACCTTAGCCAACAAAGAAGGGGTGTGCTCTCACTGGCAAGAAACGATGCCCTAGGTTCCTGGCAATTCAAGCTACACCTGAAAGAATTTGCCAGGCTGCAGCACACTGAGAACTAGGACCTATTTATGTGGGCTGGTTGCCTTTTATAGCGCATTTAAGAGTTATAAAATTGTACAAGGTATTGAAGTGAGGCAAAAATTGTTAATCCATTTGTAGCAGTAATATTTATAAATTTGTTCCATAAGTTGTAACCTGAAAAGACTCATTTCAAATGTTCTCACCTGGTTACTAAACAAGTAGTGCACATTGGCAAAGAAAGTCTAGGAAGAAGCGATAAGGGAGTTCCTGCAGATTCTAATTTAAGATAAAGTATCGCCTAAGAAATCCCAGACCTCATATCTGAGCTCAGTTTTCCCAATAATTCCCTAAAGAAAGGCCTTTTAGCTTATTCTACCATAATTCTATTTTCATTTTGCTTATTTTCTATCACTTTCACTGATCAATGACTTCTGTTTAAACTTTTATATACTACTCTTTAAATAATTAATGATTTGAATAAATTTATGGTTTTATGCATATTTGCTTAGCAACTAACTATGATTCTGGAAATTGGATTTTATTAGCAAGACAGAACGAATGTTTAGTAGAAAAAGCACTGATTTGTGAGCCAGGAGGCTTGCTGTAAAATGTTTACTTTTTAAGAATGAGCTCAATGTATAATATAAATCAAGAGCATCTGCCTAATTATTGGAGTCTGAGTAAAGCACATGTTTTCTCTCAAATATGCCCCTTTCCCTTTGGTTCAGTAGGGAGCAGGCCAAAATCTTAATGCTAACATATATGTAAAACATGATTTAGTGCTAACCTTCCCCTCCCTCAAAGACAATGCATGGAATTTGAAATAACAGTAACAATACATATAAGAATCTACATAGAAAAAAAGGGCACAGAAATAATTAATATACTACTAATATCCATTGAGCAATTTGGAACATGCACAGTTTAGGACAGAAGTAGTTTAGCACAGTAGTAGTTTAGCAGTTTTTTAAAAGGTTATGATGAACTGCAGTCTGACGTAGAACCCTTACAGTTCCTATTATCATACATTAGGCCTGCAGATAAGCTACAAGAACTTGCTGTGGAATAAAGTAGCCCTGTTGACAGATTTCTACAAAAGCAAGGTCAGCGTCAACTCCTAGGTACATTCCTCAGAAACTTCAGCCAAGAGCAGCAGAGCAAGGAAGCACAAAGGAGAAGAGAAAGATGGCAATGGGATCCAGCCACACCATTTAAAATCTTCTGATCAATCTCACGCATGAACACAAAGCACATACTACTATGCACTCAATGGTAATAAATTCATACATGTCCCTAGGCACTCCCAATTAGTTAGCTGAAGAATTATATTTGGGGCCTATTTTGAATTAATTTAATCCCTTATCTAGACATTTTCAATAGAGGACAAATCGAAAAATGGTTAAATACATTTAATTAAACTTTCTTTAAAAATCGAATGTAGTTTTTCTTTAGACACAGAAATAGATTTTTGCTTGTTTGCTTTAATTCTTACAATTTGATGAACTAAAATAGTATTCTTTAACTAAAGTTTCAAAATGGCTTTCCCTTGAGGCCAACAACATAGAAAATAAAAAGCACCACCTGAGGTGATCCTCTAAACTCACTGCTTTGCAAATAGAGCTTTAACTTTTTGGGTATCGCAGGGCCCTTTAAGATCCCTGTGCCTGCTGAGGCCTTTTCCCTAGAAAAATGCAATAAACACATCTTGTTTCACAGGCTTCAGGGACTCCTTGAACGCCATAAATAGACCACAAGTTGACTCTCTTATCTGGCTGGGAATGTACTAACACTATTATTTCAAAAGTCTCTTTAGAAACCGACATTGAGAACAAGGATAGGGGAGGAGGGCGAGTATCTGCAGTGGGCACACATCCCACCTAGGGTGCTGTAGTCGCGGTATTACTATTATTTTTGGTGGCCCTAACTTTCACATAGCAGAAAAACAACTGAGGTTAGCAAAAGGCAATGCAAAGGATGGATTTAGTTCAGTGGGAAGAGAGCAAATTCCTGCATACCCTAAAGAGAGGGAAGCTTCTTCCTGTTTCCAGAGGAACAAGAGGACCATCCTTTAACCCCTGATTAGCTCTGAGGAAACCTGTCTTTAAATGCAGTTAAAATTAACAGACATTAGAATAGGACCTAAGCTCATATTTATTTAGGTTATCAATAATCACCAATGGCTGTTATGAATATTAGTATTGTTAACAAGAGGTAAATTTGGTTAAATATGTAGCACAATACTCTCACAATTTTCATCTTTGTTTAAAATACCTGGAAGAGTTGTACTTAACTGCAAAACATTGTCAGTTATTTTGTACCCCTGCAGAACTGTTTATAAGTATTTCTCGTGTATACTGTCACATAAAGATTGTTCTAGAATACTTTTAATTGAGTTCTACATGCTACAAATTATGTGAAAGAACCATGGCACTTTAAAAAAATTGTTGCCACTGAACCATTGGTTAGAATTTCCCTTAACGTGTAGCAATAAGCTTCAACAATTTACATTGGCCCTGGTTGACTTTTCATTTTGATGCTATATGCCAACAGCTTGTGGTATGCTTTCAGAGAAAAACAAAAGCTATATAAATGAAATTATTATTAAATCTATACTACTCTGATTCATGTAGTTATAAAGTAAAAACTATATATACTTTTATGAAACTTAATTATTACATAGTTTTGCATTTTGGCTTAATTCCTACTTTATTGTTTTGCCAACAAGACTGCCAACTCCTTAAGCTTTACAGCTAGTCAAGAATTAAATCTGCATTAAATAGAGAATTAATGTGTCTTTGGGGTTTAATTTTTAAATTAATAGCAAAGTGCGATGTCAGAAGAGTCAATGTACCAAAAAATTGAACAGAAAATCAAAATTCATTGAAACAATTCCTGTTTGTTCAGTAGTATACTTTTTACATTCACTGAACATCCCCTTGCCTTTCTCATAATTAAAAAGTTAATTATTGGAATCATATTTTTTGTGGATCTGAGTTTTCAAAGAATGTGATTTAAATGATGTTATTAATGTTTTTACAGCACTCTGAGCAACACTAATCCTAACATTGATCCTAACATTAATGTAATGCTGTTTTGTACATAATTATATTTAATTGTCTATTCTAAACAGAATTTTGAATTTAATTCTATGCTAAAGATCCTGCTAAAGTACTAAAAATTAAGAACCTTATGGTTTGAATATTTCACTATAATCTTTTAAAGCCAGCAGTTAAATAAATAAATATTTCCTTGGTTTAGTATTTATGCTCTCCTAGCTTTCAGAAGTTATTAAATACTACAAACAAAGTTTTAAACTACTATAAACTGTGATGATACTATAATGAGCACAGTTAGTCTGGGGCCTACTTTTCTTTTCCGTGATTGAAACAGATGAAATAAATAAGAATGCACAAATGTAGCATATTAAAACCATAACAATTTTAAAAATTCAAGATTAATTGACCTAAACAACTAATGAGGCCAACTCCCTGTCAAAAGTACATTTGGGAATGCTTTTCCAAAGATATTATAATCGGCTCAAACTTAGTTTTTAATTATTAAGTCTTATTAAAAAGTCTTATTTTGTTGACAATTATCACTTTTTAAAAAATAAATTCCACTGGATTTATGTACAAAGCACAACCTCTACTATCTATTTGAACAGAAAGAAACAAACAAAATGCCTAAAAGCTTATCAGACTCTTTAGGGACAAATCAGTCAGAAATCTATTAACTGTAGATTCAGAACATCTCTATTACAATTACCCTAATCTGTAGTAGAATAAACTTTCTTATTTTTTAAAAGCTTAGTTACCAGTATTCCTTAAGAGTCACTATCTGAAGGAAAGGCCTTATCTATGATTTCAAATTGTAATCTCCTGCAAACAAGACAAGTTAGCCAATAGTAAAAAGCAGGGGAGCAGACACAGAGAGCAGCAAGTGGTGAACGCTTCCTCACATCTTACCAACAGCTCCTTTCTTAAGATCATCTTTAAAGAAATATAAATCTCAGTTCAGTAGCCTTGTGCAACCAATCTTTTAAACCTTAGAATAACCTAAAATCCAAAAACTTCTCCAATGAATTAACATACCAATTCCTCAATTAAGTTATTTCAGCTGTTGTAATCATACACCTGACACGCTTGATTTGAAATGTGGTCTTTTTTTAAGTTTACTTGAATGAAGGAATTTTAAACATCACAATTTTTTGATTAAATAATATTAAAACTGATAAGGATCCGAGATTGATGTAAAATAACAGAAACCTCTAATTATGGTGTGCAGGATTTGCAATTACTATTAACAACAACGCTTTGCATTTTTCACATCAAAAAAACCATTTCTCATCAGAACAGTAAACTACACAGAGTTTCAACAATTTTCACTGTTATTGGTAATTATTTATAGGAATAGTTCCCATGAATGCTTAATAACTATGAACTACATTTTCTTTAGATCGCATCAAATTAGAGAATATCTACTGTAAAATATCTCTAATATTTCTTTTTCAGGCTCCACCTGCTCTATGCTGCCCACTATAGGAAATGCAATATGGTACAAAGAAATGTAATACTATGCACTAGGGTTACCAACAGTGCAATCCCATAAAAAAATATTCTCTACGTACTTGGGTGCTAAAATAGGGTATTCTTGCAAGAGATACAGACTGATTAGTGGTAACCAAATTTATTAAATATAAAGAACATCAGTAGGAACAGACAAGACCAGAAACTCTATCTTGGTAATCCACACGCCAGGAGTAGCAACCGGGTGCGGCAGGGGACCGGGCGTGGAACTTAGTGATTCAGGCGCAGCCTGCAGAAAGATGCAATTCTGCACTAGAGAGGAAATATGAAGGTCAAAATCAACAGAAAACGAAACACCTCAAAAAAAGAAAATCATGCAAATACAAATGATTGCTGCAACTGGAAAAAACATTTGAAATAAATTATTCGTAGACTGCATATTTAAATTTTTCAGATGAATCTTCCTGAAACCTTTACATTCCTCTTACAAGCAAATACCGTTAATAGCTTACTTTTGCCTTACATTCTTCTAGTCTTGGGGAAGTTGAACCAAGTAGCAATCTGATAAACATCAAGCTTTATGGTTTTTTTTCTTTGACTAGAAGATATTCAAAGTGTTGTGAATTTAGATTCTATCCATCAGATATACTTTAGGACTCCATTTTGAAGATGACAGTTTCTTCTGCAGAAAAGGAATTTTTTTTTCCAGCGTCAATTCTCCAGTTACATATCACATCTTAAATTTTTTAAAAAAGCATTAAAACGTTAGTATCACACTCCGGGTTTTTAGCCCTGATATTTGTCCTGAAAAGCCAAACACACTACTGTAACATATCCATGTGTGTATAATACACACAAACACACATTAATGGCAAGCAGTCAGTGTTTAAAAGTAGTAATCTTCCCTTGAAAAACAAAAATATAAAATGTCACCCTTCCATTCTGCCCTTCGAATTAGAATTAAGGCAAGCAGGTTTGCCCACTGCAGGGTGGGATACGAGAAAAGACGTCCTAACGTCTAACCTGAGACATTGTTTACAATCCCGGGTCCCGACTCGGACGACTGAAATGTCAGTGTACGTGCCTTCCTTCCCACTCCTGCCCCATCAACACCATCCAGGGCCCGGGTCCGGGCCGCGACCACCCGGCGCGCCGGGGCTGCCGGAATCCGCTAGTACCGCCCGCTCGGGCCAACCCGGCTCCCGGCCGACCGACCGCGAGTCCCCGCAGCTGGGTCTCCGGGGCTCCCAAGGCCTCCGGCGTAGACAAGGGGCACCGACCGGGCCGGGCCGTGCACTCTGGCATTTACAAACTACCCAAAAGTCTCACTGCACAAGTGGCGCGGCGGGAGGTGCCGCTGCCGTCCGCATCGCTCGGTCCCCGTCCCCTCGCAGCGGGCCGAGCGGCCCAGGCGACCCTCCGCGAAATCGCGGGCAGCTGCCGGGAGAGTGGGACAGCCACCAAGACGCCGCGGCAAGTCCTTGGAGCAGTCAGCCGCAGCTTTCCCATCGCCCTTTAGTTACAGTTACCCCGGCGGCTTCTGGCGCTTCCTTCGACAAAAAGGAAAAAAAAGAAGTCCAAAAAGCGTGGAGGTGCTGGAAGTCTCTGACAGTTTCTGTCGAATGAGATCCCCTCGGCTCCATCCCTCAAGGAAGATTTCCAAACTCGGATGCATCCTCAGCGGAGGTATTCCATGTTGACAGATCTCTCGCCTCCCACAAAATGGGGCCGAGGAGGCGGCCGCTGTCTCCTCTATGGGCGCCGCCATTTTGTGAGGCGGCGGCGGCGGCGGCGGCGGCAGGAACCCGGGGTGTGTGTAATGGTTGAATAGAATGACCCCCTCTAGGGAATCCCCGGCGCTGACAGTTACGTAAGGGGCTGTGCGTAAGTGCCGCGTTTAGGGAATCCGCACAGCCCGGGCCACGCAGCTCTGCGGCCCACATCTCCACCACCCCTAAGAGGACCGGTGGGGGAAGGGACAGATGACCGGGTCTCCCTCCTACCCCGCCCCTCCTCGCCGCGGGCCCTGGCCCAGCCGCCCCCCTCCCCCGGCCGGGTCTCCGCCCCTCACTGGCTTCCGAGACACTCACTGGCCCTTGGGTGTCAGGAACTTCCTAGCCATAGCCTTATGCCGACCCCGTTTAAGAGACAAACTTTACTTGGGAAATAAATCCGTTTCCTAGAGGGAGCACCGGAAGCATGCTGGAGTATATTACATAATTTTTCTCACCACCGAATAAACGTTCCTATTGGAACCACTACCTGACATCATAAGCCATCCAGAACTTTACTAGCCTGTGACCTTGGGTTAGTCAGTGACTTTGTCCGCCGTGGCCATCACCAAAATGGGGATAATGATAAGCCTCACATATTGTGAAGCTTAATTAATGTTTGCAGCAGAGGGCCGACTCCAACACCCCTTGTGAATGCAAACTTAGGTGGTAGTATTTGTTGAGATGTTGTCTTCCATTTAAGCAGCTTTTTTTTAACCTTCAAAATTATTTTAAACGAGGATGGCATTTAAGACATTTGAAAGAAAGCAAGGGAAAACATCAGGTTCTATTCAACCTTTATTTTAAGCGCATCTACCTTTAAAATACCTTAAAAACATAAATGTTAATTGTCAAAGTTTAAAAGATTGCTTCCCAACCAGTTTAATTACCGTTTGCGTAACTCAGCATAGAATAATCTAGCTTCATTTGTGAAACCAATCCAAGGCGAGATGAATTAAGAGCATTACTCTATTTCTACAGAACTAGGACAGACAGTTCACATCGTATTTAATTTATAGTTTGCTAAAGTTAGTTTGTGGATAATTCAGGGAAAATGTGCTAACCAGGCCCCAAAATACTAGCACAAGGCTCAGAAAAGCCGTTTCCTTTCGACTTTAAAAAAATAAAAAAGGTAACAAATTGACTTTATCCCGACGTGTGAAGGATGCGTAGCGTGAGGAGCTGCCCCTCTGAGCTTCCTTTCCCTCGCGAGCGCCACACCGGTTCTGTCGGGCGGGGGGGGACGCCGAGGCGGCCCTTCCAACAGCCGGGCCGGGGACGCGAACATCGCCTCCACCCCTAACCCTGGAACAACCGGTAGTGGCCGTTTCCCCGCGCCGCCCCCCTTTCCGCCGGCTTTGTGTGCGTGTGAAATGTGCGGCACATTGCAGATGAACCCTAAGCCCGGCGAGCCGAGTCTATTGTTCCCCGCGAGGAGCTGCCGGGGCGGTGTGGAGCCAGGCGCAGTGCCGCGGCCGGCCCTCGGGGGTCGCTGTGCGGCGCTGGCTGCCCGGCCGTGGCGGCGGCGCTGGCGGCGGCAGAGAGGGAGGCTGGCGGGGAGGGAAGCGGGCGGGCGGCGCGCAGCGGCTCGGCTGCCGCCGGTGCCTTCTGCCCGGGGCCGCCCGGGCCGCCGCGCCGAGGCCGCGCGTGAATGTGTGCGAGGGCCCCGCGGAGCTGCGGCCGCGATACACGCTGTCACCGCGCCTTCCACAAACCACCACACAGACCTCCTCCTCCCCACCCCCAGCCCCGCCTGCCCCAGCCCCGCCGCCGTCGCCGCCGCGGCCGCCGAGAGCCCCGGCCTCCGGCCGCCCCGGGCCCTCGCCGTCGGCTCGCCTTGCCCCTCGCCCGCCCGCCCGCGCGCCCCCGGCAGCAGCACCATGTTGAATCGCGTCCCCGGGCCGAGGCGCCTGGGCCGGCGGCGCTGAGAGGCGGGCGAGAGCCGGGCCGCGGGGAGGGAGGGAAGGAAGGGGTGGGGGCCGCGCTCGCCCCGCGGCTTCGCGCGGATCCGGCAGTCGCCTGCCCCTCTAGTTTCGCTCCGATTTCTTTAAACTTTTTTAGAAATTCCCCTCCCTCCTTCCCTCCTCTCCCCCTGGCCTCCTGCTCCCTCCTTCCCCTCCTCCTCCTCCTCCTCCCCCTCCCTCCCTCCCTCCCTGCGCCGCCGCCGCCGCCGCCGCCGCCGCCGCCGCCGCCGCCACCGCCGGCCCATGACTGAGCCCCGCCGCCGCCGGCCGAGGAATGGGCTCCGGGCTCTGGTAGGAAGCGCAGGGAGCGGGGGGCGCTTTTAAAACACCGATCCGGGGTTTTCGGAAACCTCCTTTGAACAAATAATGGCAAACTCGACGGGGAAGGCGCCTCCGGACGAGCGGAGAAAGGGACTCGCTTTCCTGGACGAGCTGCGGCAGTTCCACCACAGCAGAGGGTGAGAGCAGAACCGGGGGGGCAGCGCCGGGGCGAGCCGGGGCGAACGGGCTCTCCCGCCCGGGCCGGCCGCGGGGTCCCGGCTGACAAGTGCGGGGCTTTCTCTCGCCCGCAGGTCGCCTTTTAAAAAAATCCCTGCGGTGGGTGGGAAGGAGCTGGATCTTCACGGTCTCTACACCAGAGTCACTACTTTAGGCGGATTCGCGAAGGTGAGTGGAAGTTTTAATTTGTATTTCCCTCTCGCTGGCCTCCTCCGAAAAGTCTCCTTTGACCCCGGGGTGGGCGCTCGGGGCCGGGGGGGTGGCCTGCGGGGGCCACAGGCGTGCTTTTCGCTCCCAGCCGGTGGCACGGAGGCGGACGGCGGCGGGCTGTTTTTGAGAGACCGTGAAGAT
>NC_060267.1:21721355-21878125 GCF_021613505.1 Equus quagga | reverse complement strand
CGCTCGCTCGCTCGTCAGCTCTGCCGCCGCTGCCGCTCTAGCACAGGCGGAGACACAGAGACACACAGACTCTGAGAGCAGTTTTCGTGCAACTCAAAATTAGCGCGGGCAGGTTTCACATCGATAATCGGCTGCGAAATGATCCCGGCAGCCGGGGGCACAGCCTCGGCCCCGTCGCCCTCGGTTTCTCCGGCTAACAAAAGAAACCAGGACCTGTCTCCAAATAGCCATCTTAGGCTTCAAGGCTAGGCAGAAGCTGTAGGCCTCAAAGAAGGGCCTATGGAGATGGATAGATCTGGGAGAGGGAGCGGAATCGGCCCCGGCCCGGGCCCCCCCAGAACCTGCGGACGTCGCTGTCCGGAACAGTATTGATCCTTTTGAACTTTTTTTTTTTTTCGTGGAAACGGACCGCGTTGAGATTTAAAAGGGGGCGACAGAGGGACTTGCGATTGGTTATTGTCCGGGCTTCAAAAACAAAACAAACCCACCAGCACCCCCCCTCCCGCCCCCCAAACAAAACAAGTGCTGTTAAATACAGGGCTCTCGGGTGGAAAACAGAGTGATTCCAGTAGCCCTAGCTTAGTAACTCTTACGGATCGATCCCAAACCCCCACTGATGCCCGAGG
The DNA here is from genome assembly GCF_021613505.1 of Equus quagga. NCBI lineage: Eukaryota > Metazoa > Chordata > Mammalia > Perissodactyla > Equidae > Equus > Equus quagga. The sequence goes on along the minus strand of NC_060267.1, from coordinate 21,877,499 downwards.
TCCCTTCGGATCTCTGCAGAATGGGTATTTATTTCACAGTTAGGGTAGAGTTGTCTTGGATTGTGCACTTTCAGACAGATGTGGCTGTGTTTTTAACAGGTTTCTGAGAAGAATCAGTGGGGAGAAATTGTTGAAGAGTTCAACTTTCCCAGAAGTTGTTCTAACGCTGCCTTTGCTTTAAAACAGTATTACTTGCGGTGAGTAGTAGTGGCTCTTCCACAGTATTTGGAAATAAGGGGCTTATGGGGAGATTTGTTTTAAGCAAACGCCCCCCTCCCCCAGGACAAACCTTGCACACCAAACAGTTTCTAAACTTCTGTTAATTTCAGTCTGAGGAACATTAAATATCCGTGAAGGGAGGTTGTAGGGAGGTGAAAGTTTTCCTCGCCTATTTTAAGATTGTTTACATTTTTTATACAGAATCATTACAGGTGACACCCCCCATCTTGGTAAACATTCTTTTGTGACATTGTTATTGATCGCTTGATATGCACAGAGGGGCAGAAAGGTGATGCTTAGTAAAAGAGTTAAGATAGTTAATGAAACTTTGTATCCCTTGGGGAAATTTTTTCTTTGTTTTGGAAACTCCTTTGCCTTTTTAAATTCTGATCTCAAGATTTTTAAAAAATGAAACCTCTTGTGTGGAACCGTGTCACTGAGTAGTTTTTAAGTAGAATATTTTTACATAGCATAACATGTTGGTGTCTTAGGTGACCAGGATTGTTTTTAGAATAATTTTTTTTTTGGTATTTTTGAGTGACTTGGTTCAAAAGGATTATATATTTAGGGAACTTAGAGATACTCTGAAACGGAATACTATGATTTGGATTTTCTTTCATTCTCCCCCCTTTCTGACTGTTTATTTGACAACGTAAATTTCATATTCAGTTGGTATGTGAAAGAGTTTAGATAATATATTTTGTGATTCAGCTTTTTTTCTCCCAGTTTTTCTCCTAGGAATATTTTCATATTGCAACTTATTATGAGGTCATCTTTTATTTTTAATGTTTACTTACCCATAGAGGATCCTTAGTTGGTGGTGGTTATTTAAAACTAAAATAGTGGTCTTCATATTTATTGCTTTTTAATAATGATATTATAGGATGGTCTTTTAGATAATGTGGCTTCTGCATAATTTGAGTTTGGCATTTATCATTGCTCCAAATGCAATATCCAAATGTGGCTATTCTGTGTTGTGTTCAGTATTCTGAAATAGGAAATGCAGTAATTGCACAGGTGTACTTTCTATTGGCTATCTTAGATTGACTTTAGGCTTGAAGCTGAAGAGTTCGCAGAACTTTGAGGGTAGTTACTGAGTTACACAGAAGTCTAGGAAATATTAAATATGGTTAGTTATCTATATCGTGTGTATGTATGATGGCATGTGTGTCAGAGTACGTTTTTAAATAAAGGACTGAAATTAAAATCAAAGTAAAACCAAATCAACCTCCAAAACTGTTGATTTAGTAAAGTGGTGAGAAGTAGAGACTTATATTTATGGTGATATTCACTGCTTATTTTCATGTATAATATTGAGAGGAATACTGTTAATACTTCTCCTGGTTTTCTGGTGATCAGTTTGAATCATTTGGATTTTAGAGTGTTTAAGGTACACATTTTAAACGTATACCTGATATTTATTGGGTTGTTTGATTGATTGAAATTTAATATCCGAAAGGTACGGTAGGATATATGTAGTTCATGAGATGTGTGTTTCTGAAGAATTTACATTTGTAGTAAAGGGTTTTAGCATAGTCAATTAAATGGCTAGACTTCCAGTTTTTTACAAGTTATGTAAATATTGTTTTTCTAGTTGTGATTTCTATCTTGGGATGATATCATCCATTGATTATACTTAGAGGTAATATTTTTAACTATATGGTTTCAAGGTTGTTTGCAACTCTACATTGTTCTCAGATCAATTTGAGCTGTATGCTCTTATTAGAAGCTGCTTTTTGAACTATGTCCTTAGCTAAACTTGTTTTTCCTCCATATGTCACTCTCCAGGTTTGTTTTTGTAGGGTTGTAGCTAGGCTACTAGGAAAAAAGTTGAAGCATTTGTTTTGGAAAATAAAACCATGTGAAGATTTGCATGGCTTGTAAAGAAATACAAAAAAAATATCCTGGTCAAAAATTGGGTACTACCAACCTTGAAAGATTTTTCCCATGGTGGTGTAATATTGCACAGTTAGAGGACATGCGTTATGCCGTCTTTTACACCTTCCTCTGAAAAATCTTAACTGGCAGACAGGATGCCAAGCTTTCACAGTAATTCTGTTACTTAACCATAAGAGTGCCTCTTCATAGTAAGAAATAGTAATCAGGTGACTTTGTGAGTTCCCTCTTTGCTATATCACATTGAATATCATAATTTCTGATGAGCAGATAATTCAGTATGTTCGATAAATCACAGGTGGAATAATTTTTTTTAACATGAACTGCTTTTTCATTTGACCTGTTATCAGACTGTCATTACATGTGTTAGTTCTCATTTACTCTACAAGTTTAATATTTGCTGACATTCCTCTAATTTTATTATTAATTGGATGGATGGCTGCTAGCCTGGTATTTTATGATATATCTGCATGATATTACAGACATTTAAATAAAGAAGAGCAAACTAGTATGCTGGCCATGTATATATTCTAACATTTTTATGTTTGTTTTGACACAAACGTACGCTAGTCATTAAATATAGAGACTTGAGTTTAGTGGTCTGCCAAAAGTTAGCTTGATTGTGTCAAACATATATTTGTATAGTTGTATATTGTCCACAAAAATTTCTCAGAGTCTAAAATTGAAGATGCAGTTGATTATTTGTTTTAATATTGGCATTTAAATTTTTTAAATGTAACTGTCCACAGATAATTAGAAGTACTCTGTTTAAAGATTGGATATTAATCATCTGTGAGGTCTGTATATTTTGTTTTCGCTTAATTCCTTTTTAGGCATGTACATCTCAATATATTCCACAAATGTTTACTATTACAAGATCCCTCTAAGTATAAAGGATAAGGTGCAATTTCCCACATCTTGTAGATGGAGAGATTAAAGTGCAGAAAAAAATCCAAATGGCTTTAGGGGCATTCACTAATTGGACAAAAATGTTGTATTCCTGACATGTGTTCAGTAATATTTAATCACTCTATTATGAATTCAGTTTGTTAGTCACAAATGATTTTAAGAAATTAAAATATAATTGGAAATTACATATGGTTAAATTTATGTTCCAGTGTATCTGTACCCAATGTGTTCCATATTCACTAAGTGGATTTTTTTGTTGTTGTTCTATTTTGGTGCTGAGATTGGAGGACAATTTACTGCTATTATTCCTGTTAAGAATTTGAAGTCTTGGTATGAAGGTTTAGGGGTAAATATTTCAAATACTTAGTTGAAGAATTTTGTTTTAGCTTACTGTCAGTAGTACAGCTATAGCTGAGGTTAACTTAATGTTTCCATTATAAAACTTGATTTTTTGGAAAGGTGGTAAAATATCTTAGACATTAAAAAATTTATTGTATGAAACTATGTATTACTGGTTTTCTTACAATATTAAATGATGTTTTAACATGTTCTTACCTTTAGAATAGTCAGAAACTTACTTGTGGAGTTGGACCCACCATTGTGAATTTTCAGTTGCCTTGTGAATTTATTGTTTTTTTTTTTCTTGATGGTTAAAGCCCTCCCATAAATTATACCAATAGAGTTTACACATATCAGTTAAATAGAATGAATACACTCAGGTGTTCTGTAGTGAGGGTCACTATGTAGATCACCTCTTTTAAGAGAAAGCCTTTTATGAATCACTTGAAGTTAAGTGAAAGATTGCTTCAGAATTGTAATAAATGAGTAAAGCAATACACTGAGTTTGTGAATTGCTAAACAGAATTGATAAACAGATTGTTCTTATTCAGGGAAGGAAAATAAAAGTAAAATGGAGAGTGGAAGAACAACTGTATCTTAAATAAATTATTCATATGGGCATTTTAAACTTAATTTTATAAACTGTACCCTTTCATTTTGAACAAATCTGATTTTGATATCTTCTGATATTCTGTTACATTTTAAAGGGCATGCAGATTTGTTGAAAAGAGGAGTAGAAAGTGGAGAAAGTTGAAAGACTGATTAGAATTCAGCTAGGTTAGTGTTGTGTCTTAGAAACCATGTTTTAAACAGCTTAAATTTGCCCCAAAGTAGAAAATCTCTTTCCAAGATAGATAGTTCACTGAAGATACAAACTTTACTGAGGATAAAAACTAAGAACTTAGCTATAACTCCCAAAAATGTTTATATGCTTTCTTGCATTTACATTTTCTGCCTTAGCTGTTAACTAAAAATGTCTATTTTTAAATGACAGTACTCTTTTATAATCCTACCTCTACTCTGTTGTGGATTCAGCATTTTCATAGTTGGTCGTGTGTGAAATCTATAACTTTGATAGAAAAGTTATATCATGAATCTTTTATGTTCCCAAACTGAAACCATACTGGAAGTTGGAAAAGAAAGGAAAAACAGACATTTTAATTCTTTGGAATTTAGGTGGATTAGTCAATGAGCAAGTACGTAGTTTTAGGTAAAGTCTTTAGAGTTTTTATTATTGTATGGTGAAGGCTGCGTATAGGGCATTTTCCAGAGTGGTATAGACCCTACTGAAGTTTACACGATTTGTCTGAATTGGGAATTAGAGGCTATATCGGGCTGTGTGGGGGGATTTTCTCTGTTTCTCTGATCTGCTACCACCATCATCACCACACTCTGGTATTCAGGAAGAATTACAGTAGAAATTCCCAATTTGTGCTATATGAAACACTTGTTTTCCTGAAATGTCAATATGTTTCCTGGAAAAGGGGCCAAATGAATTTGCGTAATAAAGCTAAACTTAGGTTACTTTATTGCAGGACTTCTTAGAGACTTTATTTTGTTAATGTGCATTGTAGATGTCTAGACAATTGGGAGAAACACTACCTCCTTTCCCCCATACTAAACTGTGTTTCCCAAACACCACCACACATCCAAGGGGTGGTGAAACCTCATGTTTGAGGAACAGCTGCTAAGTTCTGTGGAGCACAGTTTGGGAAACTCTAAGTTAGAAGAAATGAGGGTTAAGGAAGAAAAATTTTAAATATGGAAAATATGAGAATGAGAGTTAATTTTGTGTATTTGTATAGAGGTATATAAATACAGACTTAAATAATTTTTATGGAGCTATTATTTGCATATCTATCAATGGTTGTGGAAAATTATATTGGTAATACTTAATAAATAGTTGTTCGAATAGGGGGATGTTAAAATTATCTTGTGTTCATTGCCAGGAAAAGAAAGGTAAAGAAATACTGCAGTCCAAATGGGAGGAAAAAAGTTGAACCTGTAAGATAAGTAGTGGCTTTAGTTGGCCCAGAACGTAGAAAGCTGTCCTTATAGAAGCATAACAGTATTTTTTCACTGTTTAAACTATGTGATGAAAGACAAAAACCCAAAAATATATGACTGTGATAAGGATTTTTAGGTCTTAGGCAATAGTTCATATATTGGCATGATATTCTTTATGAGAAAAGAATTTACGATTAATTTTGTTTGATTGGTTAGCCTTCTTTTAACTTAATATTCTTATTAGAACCAGCAGCTCCCAAAAGGCAAGTAACTAATGTTTATTTCCCCTGTTGTCTATCATTCTAATTAGAGGCTTCTTTTTTTTAACAGGGTTTTATATTTAAAAATTTTTTAAATTTGTCTAAACAAGCCTCTCTAAAGAATTGTAGCAGAATCATTGATCACATTGTTTTGTAGAATAGTAGTTACTTTTGTTGAAATATATGACAGTCCCGCTAAAAATTTGTATTTGCTTCAGTTCTGTGACTTTAAAAACTAGGAAGTTGTATCATGAAAGCTGTTTAGAAGTAGATATTGGTTTAAAGACCAAACTTACTGGAGTTCAAAATGGAGCTGTTAGGATTAAAGATTATCTTCAAATACTTTATGGCTTAAAGTTGTAAGCATAGTTTTTATGAAAAGCAAAAAGTATCGGCTTTTAAATTTGAAATAATATGGTTAGTTCAGTTATCCATGGTAAATCCAAGGAAATAGGCAGGTTGATTTTGATTATTCAGAAGTGCACAAAGTGCATATATACTGATTGATGTTGGTGTTGGTTACCTATAGTAAAATTTATTAATTCATTCACTTAGGAAATAAGACTTTTGGGGGACCTAGAATAAAGAGATGGTGTAGAGCAGATTGTCACTCTAAGTAGCATTCAGTTTGTGAATTTTATTAAGCTTTCCGAGAACTGTGTTATTAAAATAGAGTCTAGGGCCAGCCCTGGTGGCCTAGTGGTTAAGTTCAGCGCGCTCTGCTTCGGTGACCTGGGTTTGGTTCCCAGGCACAGACCTACACCACTTGTCTTTCGGTGGCAGTTGCTCACATACAAATAGAGGAAGATTGCCAGCAGATGTTAGCTCAAGGTGGATCTTCCTTAGCAAAAAAAATTTAAAAAAGAAGAGTCTAACATTTTTCTCTTTCAAAACACAGAAATTTCACTTCTGCTTGGATACTTTTTGCATATTCATTATGTTGTGAATTGGAAGTTAATTCATTTTTAGAAGATATATATGCTGTTGACTAAGTACATTGCAATAACCTATTGCTGAAACTGAAATCTCTTGGTGATATCTAGGAATAGCTATCACATTCTGAATTGTTGCCCCAAAATGACAGAACTATAGTTCCATCAATATTAAGTCAGTGTTTGCAAGGTCCAACCCCATCTTACGGCTAGAGAATTTTGTGATGGGGTTGAATCTGTTGTTTTGGCTGTTTTCTCTCATTAGTCTCTTAACAGTTCCCTTTTTCTTTTCCTATCATGCCATTGATTTGTTGAAGTAATGGCATCATTCGTCCTTTAGAATGTCCCAAATTCTGGATTTGGTTGATCACTTCCTTCTGGTGTCAATTAACCTGTTCCTCTATCCTTTGTATTTATTTCCTGAAAACTGATAGTTAGATCTAAAGGTTGGTAAGATTCTAGTTAAGTATTTTAGGTGTACTTAATAGGTAGTGTTGTCCTTTTCATCAGATCATGAGGCATATAATATTTAGTTGCCTTGTTTTAGTGCTGCTAAGATTAAGCAGTGGTTTTAGTTATTAATAGTCTGAAACTGTATTTTTAAAAAGTGTTCCCCAGGTGATTCTTAAGTATGCTGAAGTTTGAGAACAGCTGATCTAAGTATTGTAATAAAACCAATTTAGTTGCTGAGATAACTGGTTTAACTTGGCATCAACAAGTTGGCAAGGGCTACATCCAGAACAAAACCTCTAGGTGACATCTGGTCTGGGGCACCTGCTCAAGCTGCACCTGTCATCTCTAAGCAGAGCCCGGACACACCCACACCTTGTCTCTGGGCTCTAGAGAACATAACAAGGGCTCCACTTTAGTTAAGGGGAGAAAAAGGGTAAATGAACTACCAATTTGAACTTAAGATCCTAACTGTATTTGTAAAATTTGGGTTTTAAAAAATTAATTTAAGTTTTCTTTAATATCTAGGTGTCTTCTTTTTTTAAAAAAAATATATATAAGACTTTATAATATTCTTCCCAAATGGGATACATTTGTTTTAATAAATTTGCTGAATGCTTTTTCTCTTTGTGAAGATTTTGTTGGTTTAGCCCAGTGCTGCTTAGGGAAGTTCACTTATATTGTCTAAATTACTTTAAAAATAACAGTACTAGCAATAGCTTGTTTTGTTTAATGCACTTTATCTTCATTTTTCGAACTATTTTCATATGTGAGATTTATTAATATTTCAAATTTCAGAAGTAATTGCTGTTATTTAATCTTAGAAAAAATAACACTTAGAAAAAAATTTCTTTGCACCACTCAAACTCTTCTGGAGCATATGGACTACTTCTTTAAAAAAAAAAAAGATTGTAGGTTATATCCAATCTGAATATTAAGTGTCAGCCATGTTGTCAGTTAGGAAAGTATATCGTCTATATATTTTTAGACCATATTTTCCCCCTTCACCTTTCCATTCCCTTTGCTGGTGACAGACCTGCTTTACATTTTAGAAAGCATTGTCTTCTACATAATCCTCCATTATCCACTGTTGTTAAATATCTTCAGCTATATTCCATGTTCTAGGTGTGTTTACCTTTTGTTTCTATCAATGATGTTTTTCATTACCATATAATAGGGCCAAGCTAAAATGTTGCTTTTTATAAAGCTGGATTTGAATAAAGTTGTATAAGATTCTATTATTTGAATATATATCTTATTGTGAAATATGGCAAGTATCTATAATTCTTGTCTTTCTTTCCAAATTCTTACTATTGTACTTGGTAAATTTGTACTTATAGTGTTCAGTGGTCAGTTGGTCTGTGCACAAAGATGATGTTTATTACATAATTATGACATACACACCTTTCATGGTGAAGTGTTTTCAGATGAAATTTTATTTTGTCCCTCTCCTAGCCCATTGTTTAATTGTAAATAAATAAAATGTTAATGTAAACATACATGAGGTCAGTAGGAGCATTCTTCTGTTAAAATTGGACAAAGAAGAGACCATAAGTTGGGGCCCCATGCAGAAAATACCTAATCTGTAGCACTTTGGCCATGGGGCTGAATTTAAATTTGTCAGTAATAATGCCCAGGTTGATCCCACTTTCCATAATGGTTCATAAATTAAGTGACTTTTCAGTGTACTTGAACTCAGATTGGACCACTTAGTACTTCATCAACAGTAGTTAGTACCTTAGCAGGCTGTACCTCCAAGTGTGCTCGCAAGTAATAGGTCAGGAGTGCTTAATTGGCTGGTATAATCTTTTTACTTTACACCATTAAAAAGTCAAAATTCTGAATTTCTGAGTACTTTTTCCAGGTAGCCCTACATTGCAATGTATTAATTCAGTCTAGTAGTAAAAAAATCGGTTTGTGAGAGAAACTGTCTCTTTCCTTACTATGCTTTCTATTTAAAAATTGTTAATTTTTTTGCTATCTATACATGAACTCTTATTTACACTTCATGTATGTCAACCAATTGTTATTTTGCCATTTTTGCTTTATATTTTTCTCTTTGTGTGTGATGGTGTGCATGTATACACATACATTCTCGTTATTATTACTGTTGTTTAATCATTTGATATCAATACAGAGATAATGCCTTTTACTCCTAAATATGTGTTTATTACCTAAGAAGAAAAACATTCTCTTACCTAACTATAGTACAATTATCAAATTCAGAAAACATGGATACCATTGTGTTATCTGTGTTATATATAGATCTTATTCAGATTTTACCAGTTGTCCCAAAGATGTCTTTTATAGCAATCATACCCACCGCTCCCCAATCCATGATCTTGTATTACATTTAGCTATCATATCTCCAATTTGTCAGCCTCTCATGATACTACTATTTTTTTTTTTTTTTTTTTTTAAAGATTTTATTTTTTCCTTTTTCTCCCCAAAGCCCCCCGGTACATAGTTGTGTATTCTTCGTTGTGGGTTCCTCTAGTTGTGGCATGTGGGACGCTGCCTCAGCGTGGTCTGACGAGCAGTGCCGTGTCCGCGCCCAGGATTCGAACCAACGAAACACTGGGCCGCCTGCAGCCGAGCGCGCGAACTTAACCACTCGGCCACGGGGCCAGCCCCTGATACTACTATTTTTTAACAGTACATGTCAACTGTACTATGAAATTTGGATTCATCTGATGTTTTTTCAGTGTCAGATTTAAGTTAGGCATTTTTGGCAGGAGGTGTGTGATGTCACTTTGTCCCATTATTGTTGATGATAACTTTGGTTAAGGTGGTGTCCTCATGGTTTCTCCACTGTAGAGTTTCCATTTCTTTTTTGTAATTAATCAGTAACCTGTGAGGAGCATACTTTGAGATTGTGTAAATATCTTGCTTATCATCAAACTTTTACCCAATAGTTTTAATATCCATTGATGAGTCTTGCCTGAATCAGTTATTATGATGGATGTACAATGCTTATTTTCTTTTTTGTTTTAAACTGAACTCCTTAGAATGGCACTGTTTGTTTTTTTTTTTTTTGGTGAGGAAGGTTGGCCCTGAGCTAACCTCTGTTCCCAATCTCCCTCTTTTTTTTCTCTCTTTGTTTTTTTTTTTTTTTCTTTTTTTCTCCCAAAAGCCCTACTACATAGTTGTATATCCTAGTTATAGGTCATTCTAGTTCTTCTATGTGGGATGCTGCCACAGCATGGCTTGATGAGTGGTATGTAGGTCTGTGGCTGGGCCCTGAACTGGTGAACCCCAGGCTGCCGAAGCAGAGTGCATGAACTTAACCACTCGGCCATAGGGCTGGCCCCCCAATGCTTATTTTCTAACTCATTCTTTCTACATTTATTAGTTGGCAATCTATGAAAAGGAAAGTATTTTCATTCTTATTTATTAGATTTTTATTTTATACAATGGATTAAAATCTATTATTGTCATGCATTTTGCTGCTTAAATTTGGCCAGAAGGAGTCTTCTCAAACTGGCTCCTCTGTCTTTTTAACGTGTTTCCATTATTTTTGAGTTCTTCCTTGCTTTCTAGCAAAATAAGATCTTCCAGGGTCAACTTGTGTTTTAAAAACTTACCCAGCTCTAGCATCAGCTGTTTCTCCGAGGGGTCCTGGTTCCTTTCCATGTGGAATGGTATATAGAAACCAAGATCTGGGTGGTAGATGTGCTCATAATTATTGGATTATCTTTTCTTCCAGGCCCTTTCAGAGGATGGAGCTAGGAAGTTTATTTTAAATATAAATATATATATATATTGAAAATTGTAAGGCTATACTGATATCTCTAATTACAATCCACACGTTTCTTCTTGCCTTCTTCCATTCGTATATCTCCCTTCACCCTCATTGAGAACCCTAGTTCCTAGCACCAGTATATTACTCATCTTGTAAGTTCTATAATGCGTAGAGAATAGTTTCAGAATTGTTATACCCATACCAGTACAAACAACAAATCTGCCAAATAGAGTCACAGATTTGTTTGCAGTTCTTTTGTGTTCAGACCAAAGCTATCTTGGTAAAGTATTGTGTTAAAAAATTCACAGTGATTGGATTCTTTTTTTTTTCCTGGGTATTGTTATTCACTTAAAATACAGTAAAATTCATATTTTTTCCATTGTATTCAGTTTCACGTTTTTCCTCAACCTTGTTCCTTTCCTTTTTTTTTTTTAAAGATTGTCCCTGAGCTAACATCTGTTGCCAGTCTTTTTTTTTCCTTCTTCTCCCCAAAACCCTGCAGTACTTAGTTGTATATTCCAGTTGCAGGGCCCTCTAGCTCTGCTATGTGGGATGCCACCTCAGCATGGCCCAATGAGCACTGCCAGGTCTGTGCCCAGGAGCTGAACCAGGGAAACTCTGGGCTGCAGAAGTGGAATGTGCAAACCCAACCACTTGGCCGGGTCTGGCCCCTGTTCCTTTAATTTTATTTATGAATATGTAAAAACAGTAAGATTCTAAAATCAAATCCCTCTTTCTTCTATGCCGTTCCTACCCATGTTCTGTTGGTAACCAGTTTGCTTAGTTTCTGGTTATCCTTCCTGCGTTTCTTTTTGCAAAAAAAGGAGATAACATATATGCATTCTCACTTCCCCTTCTTAGAATGAAGAATGCACACTTTTTTTTTTGTATTTTGCCTTTTTTCACTTAATATATCTTGAATATCACTCTAAATAAATTCTTCAAGTCCCAACCTTTTTTTTTATAGCTTCATAGTATTCTATTGTGTGGATGTATCCTAGTTTATTCAACCAATCCTCTGCATCATGGCACTTAGGTTGTCTCCAGGATTTTACAATAGCAAATAATGTGAATAATCTGCAAATCTAGTAATGTTATGCAGACCTCTTTTCAAATTTTTGGAGATGTATCCTCAGACTAAATTACTAAACTAGGGATTGATGCAGTAATCAGAGATTAAATGCTTATGTAGTTTTGTTAAAAATTGCTAAATTCTCTTTGCAGGAGAGAACTATTTTGCATTCCCACCAGCAGTTTATGAAAGTGCCTGTTTCCCATAGTCTTGCCATGTGTTATTAGGCTTTTTAAGTTTTACCAATCTGAGGGATTAAGAAATAGTATCTCCCTATATTGTAATATTGTGGCATTATATAGTGTGTTTTAATATTTGGTAGTGCCATTCCCATCTCACAGTTCTTATTCTTTTTACAAGGTTTTCTTGGGTATTCTTCTATGCTTGTTTTTCCATATGAGCTTTAGTGTCAATTTGTTCTAGTTCCAGAAAAAAGCTTGTTGGTTTTTTTAATGGGGATTGCATTAAATTTATAAATTAAGCTCAGGGGAACTGACATGAAGATGATATTGACCTATCCAAGAACAATGAAAGTCCTCCTGTTCAGATTTTTTCGTGTCATTCAGGAGTCTAAAATTTTCTTTTCTTTTGGACATTTCTTAAGTTTATTCTTAAGTATAATTTTGTTTTTGTTGCTATTGTAAATATGATTTTCTCTTCCTTATATCTTGTAATTGGTTATTGTTTATTTATATGAAAGTTATTGATTTTTTATATTATAATCTGCTGCCTTACTCAATTGTTTTACTGTTTGTATTTTTATCATTGGTTTAAAAAATTGTTTAGACGTAACAGCATGTCATCTGCAAATAGAGATAGTTTTACTTCTTTTCTAAATTTTATGCTTTTAATTATTTTCTTTTGTCTAATTGTATTAGCCTTGTTAAATAGTTGGGAGGATTAGGGCATCTTTTCTTTGTCTTGATGCTGACCTTAGTTTGATGTTTTTAGCATTTCCTCTTTAGGATACTGCTAGCTATGTGTTCTTGATGCAGTCTTAACTCTGTATGTTCTACTAACATAGTATTTCTGTATCTCTTTATTGAATGAACTATGCTGTTAGACGTAGAAGTCAGATTTAGTGATATCCTTCATCCTTCATAGGATATCCTATCCTTATCTACTAGCGTTTGGTTTTAATTTGTTTTAATCTATAATTATTTATTATCTGTATTCAAGAGAGGAGCTAATACTGAATATTAAAAATTTTAAATCCCATTTTGTGGCTTATATTTGAATGTGAATATTTCTCATTTTCTAGGAATTTAATATATAAATAAAAATCAGCTGGGGGCCAGTCCTGTGGCCGAGTGGTTAAGTTTGGGCACTCCGCTGTGGTGGCCCAGTGTTTCACTGGTTCGGATCCTGGATGCGGACATGGCACCACTTGTCAGGCCATGTTGAGGCGGTGTCCCACATGCCACAACTAGAAGGACCTGCAACTAAGATATACAACTATGTATGGAGGAGGGGGTTTGGGGAGATAAAGCAGGAAAAAAAAAAGTTTGGCAACAGTGTTTGCTCAGGTGCCAATCTCAAAAAACAAAAAAGGAAAAAGTAAACATACTTATAACAAAAAATCAACTGAAATGCTAAATAATAACTTTGGAGGAAAATTACGTTTTCTGTTCTATCTATCCATTTAGAAGTCTTTACTATGTCATTCTTTACTCACCATTTCATCACTTGTTATACAAAAACAAGGCAATAATTTAATTCATTGCTTTATTTTTATATTATTAAGACTAGTATAAACCATGATTTGATCATTGCTTAATTTTTATACTCTCAAGGTGGGAAGTAATAGTTTTGGTTTAAAAGTCTTCATAGGTTATCTACCCTGTGGAGACGAAAAGCAAAATCATACTTTAGTTACAATCAGAAATCTTATTTGGGTGGTTTGGGTGAATCCATTCAAATCCATTACCAGTATATTAAATGTGATATATTTTTACATTGTATATTTGATCCTCAGAATTAGGTTTAATTTGGATATTAAAGTCTTCTAATTTTGAGAGTTGCTTAGAACATCTCTCCTTCTTTATCTCCCTGTTTATAAACTATGGGGATTAGCTTAAGTGGATGTATGTGTGTGTGTACACACATGCAACACTGTTTATTAGCTTCAGGCAAGTTGCTTGGTAATTTCTTGGTCAGTTCTTGAGCATGCCAAATCTTATAGATATTTACCAAGTCCTACATATTTAAGGGGCCAAGTTGAGGTAGACATTAGATATTATAGGCAAATTTAATGCTTTATAGAGGCCTAGTAATATAACTTATGGGGCCTGAAAACCTGGATTCCTGAAGATAGGAGCAAAAGGTATGTAGTTAGCAACAGTTAGATATGGCTACTGACTCCATCAATTCACAGCGTCATCATTTTTAACTAGAAGGGATTTTAAGAAGGCAGTCTAGCCCCATGCTTTCTGGTAGGCTAGAACTAAGGATATTTTTTATGGTAGGTCTGCATAAGGATAATTGACTTGCCTAAGATCTCTGTTACTGAATGATGGGAGGGGAAAGTAGAATCCAATTCAGAGCTGCCTGTATTACCCTAGCCACTCTATTCTGGTTTAAAAGGAATAAATGTAAAAGATTGTCAGAGATTTCTTTGCTACTATGAAACGTGACCTTTACTTTTATGTTAAGATGATTCTACTGACTTATACCATCTGTGAGGCATAGGTATTAAATTGTTGGCCAGTAGCCGTGATAAACATGCACTTGATTTATCGTTTGTATCCAACAATCTTATCTCTTTCCCTTTCCTGTCCAAAGGATTAGGTTTATAAAACAGGTGGGTATTATTGGAGAGCCCGTGGCAAAACATGTAACAATCACTGGGAAAAACCACTTTTTATTTCAGATATTCCTTATTTTAAATGTTTTCTTAGAAAAACTTAACCTTACATAACTGGCCGCTAATTTTTCTTTTTTTTTTAATAACCAGGAATACTAATTTAAAGTTTTCAGCTGATACATTATTTTTTAGATGGAGACCTCTACTGGAAGTATGAAGCAATAGATGGATTCTGTTATACATTATAAAATGTCTAGACAAAGGGATAGTAGGGAGATTTGTTTTTAAAATAGTCAATGTAAAGTATCATAGAGTCCTTTTAAAAGAATCTTTGTTATGGTACTTTAGATAATAGTGTACTTTTGGTTTATGACATCATCTTAAGTTTATTAAAAAGCAGAATACCAAGTTTATATTTTGGTTTTAGTTTATTGAATTTGCCGTGTGCCAAGCACTGTACTAAATGATTTATGTTAACTCATGTCTCCTTCACACCTCCCTGTGACATAGGTACTGTTGTTATTATCCTGATGTTATAGAAGAGAAAACAGGACAAAGAGGTTTAAGAATCTTGCCCAAGGTCACGCAGTTAGTAAGTTCAGGAGCTAGTGTTTGAACCTAGGCCATCTGGCTCTAGACAAGGTGAGCTATATTGTCTTCGCCCAGGTGATTAAACTTTGTAAAAAAAACAAAAGTACGTGAAGTCAAGGACCTGAAGAGAATAAGCAATATGAAAATGGTGTGGTAGTTGTGGGATTGTGGCTTTTTATTTTAAAAATCCTTTAATGTATGTTTTTACAGTAAAACTTGTGTGCTGTGGTACAGTTTATAGCATAGTTTATTTGTACAAATATTCCTCTTAGTGGATTTTCACAACTCTACAAGATAGGTATTATCCTGTCTTATAGAGGAGGGAAAAAGCCTTAAGCACCAGTGCTAATAAGTAGTGGTATCAGGATGAGACTTTAGTTTTGTGAATTATAATTCACTGCTCTTGTTTTACTGTCAAAGTCTTAGGGTCAAGGACTTTTTTTTTTTTCTTTTACGTTTCTATACCTCTTAAAGCCACTAATTCAACATCTGATACATTGTAGTTGAACTGAATTAGATCCCTTGCCACTGGGGAGGTTCTTAAGAACTCAGGTGGGTATGGTGGGTCTCTCAGTAAATGGGAAATCTAATTTGGGAAATTCTGAAAGAATTGGAAAATTCTGAAATACAGAATTAGTAGTTATAGCATTCCATTGGTGTGGCCCTAAGTTTAACCTTTTCTTGTGTGCTTTTATGGAACAAGCACCAAGACTCAGTTCTAGTTGTAGAATATAAATTAACAGTGTGATAAATGAGGCATTTTGAGCAATTTTATATAGCACTTAAAAACGTTTTTTTTTTAGATAAAATAGACACTAATGTCACCCCATCTCTCTTTACAAGCTACAACAGAATAGAATCTTGTGTAAGGTAAGAGTTAACCCAGAGTAATATTGATTTTGTTTCAAACTAGCATGTGAGGATCCAAGGATTTTGCGAAGTAACTACTATTTCTGAAAAAATGGGTGTTGGAAATGATGTGATAACTCAGTAGAGGCTTTTCGGGCGTCAGGAATGTTCATTATGATCGTAGTAATAGCTAACATTTGTTGAACATTCACTATTTGCCAGGCATTATGTTCAACCTGCATTATTCTAATCCTCAAAACTATCCTGTAAGATTGATACCATCATCTTGATTTATAGATGAGGGAACTAAGATTTAGAGAGGTTAAGTAACTCGCACAAGGTCTCACAGCTACAAAGTGGTGGAGCTGGAATATGATCCAGGTCTTCTGCCTCCAGAGACTGAACTTGTAACCACTATCCAGAATGCTGCCCTTTATTCATTCAGTGAATGATGATTGATCATCTCTTATTTGCTAGACACTATTCTATGCACTGGACATACATCAGTGATGAAAACAGAGAAAAATCTTTCCCCTTTGCTGCTAGGGAAAGGAGACAGATAGTAAACAAGTAAGTAAAACAGAGTATATTAGGTAATATTAAGTGCAAGGAGAAGAATAAAGGAGATAAAGGAGAGAGTTTTTGGATGGGGAAAGTTACATCTCTAGATAGAATGGACAGGACAAGTCTTTCTAAGAGGGTGACATTTGAATAAAGACCCAAAAGAGATGAAGGAGCAAAACAGGTGGATGTCTGGGATAAGAGTGAACAAACAGCAGTGGAACTTGTCTGGTGTGTTCCAGAAACAGTATGGATACCACTGTGCTGGAGTTAGTGAATAAAGAGGAGAGAAGTTGGAGATGATTAGATCAGAGAGATAGAGATGGTAGGAGATCTTGTGGGGCCTTTGTAAGGTCTTTGCCTTTTACTGGAACTGTTGGAGGATTTGGGGCAGTGAAGCACCATTATCTGGATCTCTCTGGTTGTTTTATTATATATGGATGGGGGGGGGGTCAAGGACAGAAGCAAGTAGACATACTAGAGGGCTAATAAAATCACCTAGGTAAAAAATGATGGTGATTTGTACCAACCAGGTTCGTAGCTTTTGAGGTGGTGATAAATAGCCATATTTTGGATATCTAAAGTTTCAAATCTAAAACTTTCAAGACTTTAATTAGCAGATACCTAGTCAGATACTTCCTAAGAACCCATAAGGTTCAAGTTTATGCTTTTTCAATTATAAACTTTATTTTCCTTGATTATCATAATATGGTAACACATGCTCATTGTACCCAATCTAGAAAACACAAAGAAAGGGAAAATATTGAGCACTATTAGTATTTTAGCATGTCTTCTCCTAGTCTTTTGTCTTACGGATTGAACCTTAAAATCTATCTACCATAAGATGGCTCTCTGTCTCTCTTGCTGAAGTGTTAGCTCCTTCAGAGCAGGAGCTGTGCTCTTTATTTTTCTATCTTGGGTACCCAGCACAGTATCTACTTCATAGTAAGTGCTCAGTAGTACTTATTTTGTTTGAATTAATTGTGCCAATCAATTGGGTGCCATCTCCTTGTACATTCTTTAAGGGGATACCATGTTTTTTTCATTTGTTTTAAGGCTTGGGGATTGGGCAGTCAGTAAGTGTTGGTAGACTTAGTTAATGTACTCTGAACTCCAGCCATGCTTATCTATTTATAGTTCTCCAAACATGCCAAGTTTTTCTTGCCTCTCTGCCTTTGCATGTGCTGTTTTCTCTGCCTGGAATTCCTTTTCCTTCTTCTTTGCCTGACATACTCCTACCCATTTTTGAAACTTAACGTAAATGTCACCTTCTCTAAAAAGCCTTTTCTTATCTCCCCAAACAGCTTGAAGTGATACTTCTTTATGATCCCACTTTTCCCCCATTTATACCTCTGTTATAGACACTGCTGTAACGATTTTTTTCATGTCCATCTTCTTTATTACACTGTGAGCCCAAGGAAATAGGGACTTAGTTTTATGTATCTTTGTAGCCCCATTGTTATGACACAGTGCTTGTTAATGCATAAGAGTTAATGTGTGGCTAATGGAATCAACAAACGAATGCTGGAAAGGGTCATTGGAAATAAGAGAAGAAATCACTTTGGCTTGAAGGTAGAGAGGAGCTTATGTAAAAGGCCTTGAGCTTGGCATCGAAAGACTACTGTATTCAGATAGGAAAAAAAAAAAGAAAGATGGAGGACTTTTTAGGTATGAGGAAAGGGGGAAATGATGGGTGTGTTTTAGTTGTGCAGATGAACCCTGCTGCATCAGAAGGTTTGTGCATGCGATTGGTGGAAGATAAGATGGGGACCAAAGATTGGTACCAGATCATGGAGATTTTGAAAATCAGGTCAAGGTGTTTGACCTGTATTATTCTATATACAGTGGAATGTGAGGTTTATGTTGTTTGTTTGTTAGCAGAACAGTTTCTTGATGGAAGTGATGTTTGGAGAACATTAATCTTATATTGGTGTATGGAATAAATTTGAGATAGGGGAAAGTAGTGGCAGGAATGGCAAACACAACTGCCTGGTGTGATCAGAAAATTGGATAATATTTTATTGAGTATTCAGATAAATGTGAATTATTACCTTTTTTGCATTTTCAAAAAATCAAAGTATAATTGATATAACATACTCGTTTCAGGTGTGCAACATAATGATTTGATATTTGTTTATATTGCAAAATGATTAATCCGGTTAATCTCTGTGACCACACGTAGTTAATTTTTTTTTTGTGATGAGAAATTTCAAGATCCACTCTCCTAGCTATTTCAAAATATGCAGTATGGTATTATTAACTATAAGCTGTACGTTACATCCCCATGACTTTATTCATTTTATAACTGGAAATTGTACCGTTTGACCCCCTTTACCCGTTTGACCTCCCTCACCACCACTTCAGGCAACCACCAGTCTGTTGTCTATATCCCTGAGGTCAGACTTTGTTTTTTTTCTAGATTCCACATAAAAGTGAGATCATACAGTGTTTATCTTTTTCTTTCTGACTTATTTCATTTGGCATAATGTCTTCAGGGTTCATCCATGTTGTTGTAATGGCAAGCTTTCATTATTTTTTTTATGGCTGGATACTATTCCATTGTATATATACACCACATTTTTTTTATCCGTTCATCGACTGATAGACATTGAGGTTGTTTCCGTGTCTTGGCTATCCTAAATAGTGCTTCAATCAGCATGGTGGTGCATAGATCTTTTTGAATTAGTGTTTTTGTTTTCTTTGGAAAACTTCTTAAATAATAGACAAGGAAGTCATATTCAGAAAGTACTTCAGAATCCTGTAGTATCTTTGTGTTTATTATAAATACCAGTTTTCATCAGACTGTCACTTTACAGAAGAGCAGGTTAATAGAGAATTCCAGTTGCTGGTACATTTGATAAACCTACTGTTGCTGCACTTTGTTTTATTTATTTGAGTGTAGGCCCACCATCGTTAGTTTATGGTCATGTAAAATTTTGGATTATATGTAGATTATTAATTCAATTTGTCTTCTATCTCTACGCTGGGAGGAACTTTTACAACTTTGTCTCTGAGTCCACATTTTTTTCCCTTAAGCTCTGGATTTCAGCATTTCTGTTTATTTACTAAATAATTTAGCAGTCTTTTCCTTCTATTTTCCTCAGACCATGTGAGATAGGATCTCATGGTGGTTAAGTATATATACTCATGACAAGAACAAGCTGAACTGAAGACAGATGTACACATTTGATACAATTAAAGTTCTCTAGAATATGTTTTCTAATCTTGGATATTCCTGGACACACATTTATGTGACTAGTATGTCACATAAATGGTTACGAAAAAGGGTTAAAAAGTGGTTAAGAAAAAGGGATTATTTTGGAAAGAGTGTTTAAGAGTGAGGAGAATGGTCTAGTGGGATATGCTTAGGATCATATCTTATTAAAATTCTTCTCCTGAAAGGACTTTGCCATTATTTGGAATCTTATTTGAACATTAAACTGATTTGATTTGGTTTGGACATTTCTGTATTTTTTCCACTTGTAAGTGATTTTAAAATAGTGATCACAAAGGTTAGAGCTAGTTAAAATTGCCTCCACCCTAACTCATCTTAATATGTGAAGAAATAGATAACAGAGCAACATTCTGGCTACAATTAGAGGGAGGACACGTATTCCCAAATGATAATAATCCAGCATTTGGAATGGAGTTAATTTTTCCTAAGCTTACTTGCCTGTAACATCCAAGGCATGGGTTTACTTTTGCCTATAAGAGCAGAGGAAGTTGTAACGTGGACAAAGTATGGAGCTCTCTCCATGATATTCAGAGAAAATTCAGGAATATTCACCTTGCTGCCCAGCAGGGAGGATTCAGCCTTCCAAATTGCAGTCTGAATTAAGGAGAAAAACTCAGTCCATTTCTTTCTCTGCATCATTATTAGGAGGAAAAGCAATTTAAACTCCTAAAGAAATAATCGAGTCTCCTTTCATTGCACAGTTTGCGATGATTGGCTAAGGACTGGTTTTCCTCACAGATCCTTAGGCCAGCATTCTCAAACTGTTGATTAGGTGGGCTGTGGAAAAAAGTGTTCTGACTTAAATATAATTTGGAAACTTTGTTAGAGTTTTAAGAGTTAAAAGTTAAAGTTTTAAGGTCTGAAGTTTATGAACTTTAGTGAATTCGCAAATATTTAGTATGGAGAGTTGTTAGGATTAGGCTTTAACACTTCATTGCAAGTTCTTCCTACTGTTGTCTGAACGCAATTTGAGAAAGCATTTCAATTAGACCTGTAAGTTGTTGTATTATCTTACATTCTTGAACTTTAATAGCCAGGGTGTTCCCCTCAACTAACCATTGGTAAGGACATCCAATGAAAAATATATTTTCTCTGCAATATTTTTCTAATATAGTCCTGTAAATGAAAATGCGAAGATCACAATAATTAATTGTCATTTACCAATTCCTTATGAAGAACTGAATTTCCATTGACAAATTGATCCTTCAAGACAGCACAAGTTTTCTTTCCCTGGAATCTAAATAAGCAGAAAGCTTATGCTGTCTCTTGACATAATACATATTACTTTTTTGAGAAAAATATAAAAGATAAGCAACTGGGCTTATATTAGGAAATTGTTAATATGGAAAACAAACGTTGAGGACATTTCATTAAGTCAGGGTTTATTTAGTCTAACTTCTTAGACTTGCTCGTACTCTCTACGAGATGACAGTTGATGTTCCAAACTGTATTAGGATACTGGCTTCACTGCTTTTATAAAGATGTAAGCTTTGGGTTTAGGAATTTATAGTGTATTAAGTTAAATGAAGCGTTCAGTTCCCGAAGATGTCAGTGTATATTGTTTCTGTGAGAGAGATATATGCATATACATGTATGTATGTATATATGCATGTACGGGACTAGAATGAAATACATGATTTGATATGCAGATATTTGATTTACAGACTTTTTTTTATCAAAAATAGATGTAATACACAAAGTAAAATCAAGCAGTGGTTTATTGAAATGAATACTTTTGATTACAGTTATTTTCCACAAAAGGAAAAAATGTTGACTTGATGTAATAATCCACTTAAATTACAATATGATCTAGGAGATTTTAGGTCTTGTTTCAAAATTAAATTACTACAATTTGAAAATTTTAAAGATAATTGGTGTGCTCATCTTATTGTAAATGTAGGAAAATGTATCTATTCAGATACGTACATTAATTTTGTAGACCCCATGATATTTTGTATGTAAACACATGAACACAAATGACAATTCCTTTTAGTGTAATGATTTCTATATTGTCTTCCAAGCAGAACAATTAAATTTAGAGAACAATTTTAAGTACATTTTAAAATAATACTTTACATTTGGGAAGTTTTATAGTTTACCAAGCACTTCTTCATGTATATGATATTCTTTGATAGTATCCTAGAGGTTGTTTTTACCGAATCTTATTTTCTGATAAATGTTTTCAAATCTTTAAATTTCTCTTTAAGTCTTAACTGGATTTCACATATTTTGACATGTGTTTTCTTTATCATCTTGCTCTAAGTATTGTAATTTCCTCTTTAATCCGCAGATTAATTTCCAGAAAGAAGATTTTTAAGGTTCTCTTGTGGTTGTTTATTCTGATTTTAATTTTATTGCCTTATACTTTGAGAACACAGTCTCTATTTTGTTGATTTGGGGGTATATGTATCAAGGTATCTTGTGGCCTATTATGTGATCGATTTTTATGAATGTCCTATGTAAACTCAGAATATATTCTCTGTTTGCTGTAATGTCATATATGTCATACATCATCAGGCTTTCAAGGTAGTATTTTTTACATCTTTTGTATCTTTACCTTTTATTTATTGCTTCATAATTTTTCAAAGGCATGTTAAAAATCTCCAGTTAGAATTGTTTATGTATTGCTTCTGCACCAAAATTTCAGTTGTTGCTTTATGTACGCTGAGGCTGCATATATATATTCACACTTATTTTATCTTTTTACCAGTATATAATATCCCTGTTTGTCTTTTATTGTCCCCCCCCCGAATTTTAATTCTTTTGATATTAATGGTGGCTTTCTTTTGTTTGTATTTTTCAGGTACTTTTTTTGTCCCTTTATTTTCCATTTTTGTGGAATCTTGGTTTTACATTTAATCTAAGAATGTATCTTCTGAGTTTAACCCACTTATTTTTAATGTGATTCTCGTTACATTAGAGCTTAGCTCTGCCATTTTATATCATATCCTTTCAGTGTCCACATTTAATCTCTATGTCCTCTCCCCTCTCTGCCCAATAAATTCCAAGAACCTTTACATACTCTCCCCTTGCCACCCCTGTTTTGTTGGAATAGGGTGATGTGATGTTTTAGTTACTTATGAATATACTTTTTTTAAAGATAGCAAGTCTTCTAAAATTTACCTTTACTTCCCATATTTTGTTGTTTTCTTCTAGATTCATTTATTTTCTTGCTAGATAACATTCTTCAGAAGTTCTTTGGAAGAGGGTATTTTTGTGGTAAACTTTGAGACATTGTATGCCTAGAAATTCTTTATTAACCGCTCACATTTAAGTGATAATTTACCTTGATATAAACTTCTAAGTATAGGGCTTTTTCCTTCACTGTTTTGAGGATGAGTTGTACTGGTGGTGTTCTTGAGAAGATTTGACCAATTTGATCTTGTTCTTCGGTATGTGATCTCCACCCTCCCGCCTTCTTGGAAGCTTTTAAATAATTTGTCTTTTTCTTTTGATCTTTGAAAGGCTTAAATTTTACTCTAATATGTTTAGATATAGTCTTTTTTCTTATGTTCTTAGCATTCTAAGCCATTTCAATCTGAGACCTTGTATATTGAATTCTGTGAAATTCTTGGCCGTTAGTTTTTCAAATTCTTCTCCTTCATGTATTCTTTTCTTTGCTTATGGAATTCCTGCTAGGTAGATATTGACACTTATACTACTTTCCCCATACTGCTTTAACTTTCTCTTTTAATGTTCATCTTTTTATTCTTTTCTGATGCTCTTTGGGACATTTCCTGGATGCAGTCTTAAAGATTACTAAATTTTTCTTCAGCTCTATCCATCACGTTATTCAAACCATTTTATGCTTTATTTCAATGATTATATATATTTTTATAGCCAATGTTGTCTTTGTTCTTAACTGCTTATTTGTCTCCTCTCCCTATATTAGTGAATCTCAAATATTTCCTTATTTTTCCTCCTTATTTGTTACTCTTTTATAATCCTGAGGTGAGTTTAGAGAGTGAGAGATGGATGTCCACTGAGTTCAACCATTCTTAGCATTTTACCCACATGTGGCTTCTTTTTCTTAGGGACACTTGTCTATAGGCACTGCTTATATTAGTAGAGTGCTTCCCTCAGTTCTGTTTGTTTTAATCCTGATGTCTGGCTGTTTCTGCTGCTTTCCTACACTAAGGTAATAATGGTAATATGGGCAATAATCTACCTAAGAAAATCCAGCCTAATAAAAGGGCACACAGCTAGAATTCCTAACCCCAGTTTATTCTCCCCATCAGTGGGTACTGGCTTTCATGTGCTCTATGACTCCCTTACCAGGCCCTACTCTTATTTGTGTCCTCAAGTGTTGTTGAACTGGACTCTGAGATCCAGCAGTGTTTATACCATCTCTGTGTCATCTTCAGAGTAGGATTCAAAGGAAGGAGCCAACAGCTAGCAGATGGTGCTGGTCTTTTAGCTTTTCAGGAACCAAAACCCATATCTTACTTTTACAGGCGGTGGCTATAGTGATTATTAAATTTCTTTCAAGTTCTCAAAACATCTTGGAGTTTTAGAGTAGTTTTATGAACAGATACGAAGGAACTAAATGTATCTTTAACAATTTATGTCTCTCTTCATGCATAAAATTGTGCTGTTCTGGTTACAGTACATTTTGAAAACCTTTTATGATAGGAATATAATTGACTTTTAAAGTATTGTGATCTATAATAGCTTCTATTTATTGAGTACTTACTGTGTCCTGAGTACTGCACTAAGTGTTTTATGTATGTAATGTTGGGGAAAGACCAGGGTGATTTCTCCAATGAGAAGTTTTAACTTAATAGGTTTATAAGAATTGTGGATTACTATTGACTCTCTCAGACAAAAATTATACTCAGATAGTTTAGCAACAATAAATTCTGTTAAAGTCATAAAATGTTTTGCCTGTAGAAGAGGGAAATAATTGAAGGAGGAAACTTAGAAATTGTTATTGTTGAGAGAACTGACACCTAGAGAATTTGTCACTTTTGTATACTTCATGGGCTTTGTCTGTTTTTTGGTTTGGGGGATATATTTGGGATGACTATATAGAACCATTTCGTTTTTAGAGTATTTAATATTTATAGAATATTGCAAATAGAAACAAACACTGAAAAGCTATTTTCTGTGTGCTCGTGTGTTTTGCATTCAGATATGAAAATAGAAAATACACAAGAAATCATTCTGGCTTCTTAAAGCAGTTTAAGTGATCACTATTTTTCATCTAAAAGACTAGTATGCTTAACTGTTTAAATCTATTTTTAGTAATAAACTTTTAGATCCAGCCTTTACCTTAAAGCCTGATTTTCTACCCTTATCTTGTGCTTCCTGATTATACTTCCTGGTGGAACCCAAAACAATTATTGTATGAAATAAGGAAGAAAACACATAGATTAGAAAATTGCTGGCTGTGTGTAGCTAGAATTTTTTTGCTTGACATTACTTAAGCAGAGAAACCATTTTTCCTGTTTCTTTTTAAATTAAATATAATTTACATACAGTATAATTTACCCTTTTTAGTGTACTGCTATGCGAGTTTTCACAAATACAAACAGTTGGATAAGTATGACCAGAATGAAGATATAGAATGTTTCCATTACTCACAAAATTGCTCTGTATTCTTTATAGGTAACCCAACATTCTATCTTCTGTCCCTGGTAACCACTGGTCTGTTATATGCCCCTATAATTTTGCCTTTTTAAGAATATCTTATTAATAGAATCATACCATATGTAGCCTTTTCGGTCTGGTTTCTTGTGCTTAGCACAGTGCATCTGAGATTCATACATATTGCCTGTATCAATAGTTCATTCCTTTTTATTGCTAAGTAATATTCCATTGTATGGAGATACTGCGGATTCTTTATCATTTCCTAGTTGAGGGAGATTTGGGTTGTTTCTAGTCTTTGGTGATTAAAAACACTATAAACATTCTCTTGTAGATTTTTGTGTGAACAGAAATTTTCACTTCCTTTGGATAAATACCAAGGAGTGAAATTATTGGGTCATACTGTAAATAAATATTTAATTGTATAAGAAACTGCTAAACTGTTTTTGAGAATGACTGAACCATTTTGCATTCCCATCAGCAATGTATGAGAGTTCCAGTTGTCCCTCATGCTTACTATGGCTTGGTATTGTTAGTTACTTTGTTTTTTAGTTTTAGCCATTCTAAAGGATGTATGGTAGTATCTCCTTGTTCTTTTAACTTTGATTTCCCTAAGTGACTAATGATCTTGAACATTTCTTTTGTTTATTTGCTGTGTGTATCTTTGGTGAAGTATCTGGTCACATCTTCTGCCCATTTTTTATTAGGTTTTCTTATTATTGAATTTTTTGAGTTCTTTAAATATTCTGGATATAAATCCTTTATCAGATATATGATTTTCAAATATTTTCTCACAAGCTGTTCCTTGTCTTTTTCTTCTCTCTTCATTGATTTTTAAACAGGTTTATTGAGAAATGATTGATACGTAGTAAACTGAGCATGTATAAAGTATCCAGTTTTTAAAGTTTTGACATATGTGTACACCTGTGAAATCATCACCACAATCAAGATAATGAGCATATCCATCATCCTCAAAAGTCTCTCCTGCCCCTTTGTAATCGTTTCCTCCCACTTATCCCCAAACGACCACTAATTTTTTTTAAATTAGAAATTAGTTTACATTTTCTAGAATTTTATATAGATGAAATCATATAATATGTACTCTCTTTTTCTTGTTATCTTTCACTTAGCAAAATTATTTTGAGATCCTTTTGCCTTGTTGCATGTATCAAAATTCATTCTTGTTTTATTACTGAGTAGCTTTCTGTTGTATGGATATATCCCAATTGGGTTATTTCCAGTTTTTGGCTGTTACAAAAAAACCGCTATGAACATTTGTATACAAACTTTTTAATGGGTTTATACTTTCATTTCTCTAGAAGTGAAATGGCTGGGTAATATGGTGTGTATATTTAACTTTTTAAGAATCTGCCAAACTGTTTTGCAGAGTGAGCATAACATTTTGCCTTCCCATCAGTGGTGTGTAAGAGTTCTAGTTGATCCACATTAGCACCCAACACTTGATGGTCAGTCTTTAATTTTAGCTGTCCTAGTAGGTGTGTAGTGGTACCTTATCGTGGTTGGAATTTGCTTTACCCTAATGATGTTGAAAACTTGTCATGTACTTATTTACAATTCATTTATCTTTTCTGGTGAAGTATCCATTCAGATTTTTTGTGCACGTTTTTATTGAGTTGTTTTCCTTCTACTCAATTTTGAGAGTACTTTATATATTCTGAATATTATCCAGTATGTGATTTGCAAGTATTTTCTCTCAGTCTGTGGCTTGTCCTTTGATTTTTTAATGAGAAGTTTTAAATTTTGATAAATTTATCAATTCTGATTTGTGTTAAGTATCATGCTTTTGGTGTGTATCTAAGAAATCTTTGCCTAATCCAAGGTCACAGATATTTTCTCTGTTATCTTCTTAGATAGTTTTAATAGATTTCGGGTTTTTAAAAAAACTTTATTGAGGAATAATTGACAAATATAATTGTATATATTTGAAGTGTACAGTGTGATGATGTGATATGCATATACATTGTAGAATGATATATAGTTTTCGATTTTATATTTAAATGTATAATCTATTTTGACATTAAATTTTACCTATAATGTCACATGTGGATTGTCTAATACTATCAGTTTCCCTCTAAGTTGTGCCTTAGTGACATCCCACAAATTTTGATATGTTGTATTTTCATTCCTTTCAACATACTTTTTGATTTCCCTTTTGAGTTCTTTGTTGACCCATGGGTTATTTAGAAGTATGTTTCCAAATATTTGGGGATTTTCCAGATATGTTTTATTTATTGCTAATTTCATTCCACTGTGGTCAGAGAACATACTTTTTATGATTTGAATCCCTTTAAATTTATTGAGAATTGATTTGTGGCCTAGCATACACTCAGTCTTCATAAATGCTCTGTGTGCACTTGAGAAGAAAGTGTATTCTGCTGTTGTTGGTCAAAATATTCTATAATGTCAGTCAAGTCCAGTATGCTGATAGTGTTGTTCAAGTCTAATGTGTTTTTCCTGATTTTCTGTGTGTTTGCTCTATCTATTATTGAGAGGGGGGTATTGAAATCTCTTGACTGTGATCTGTCTATTTCACCTTGGCAGTTTATCAGTTTTTGCTTGATGTAATTTTGCAGCTCTGTTAATTTTGTACATAAATGTTTAGGACCATATGTCCTCTTGGTAAAATGACCCCTTTATGAAAGAAATGACCTTCTTTATCCTTATTAATAGTATTTGATTCAAAATGTGCTTTGTCTGATATTAATATAGCTGCTCCAGCATTCTTTTACTGATGTCAACATGGTATATGTTGTTTTCCATTCGTTTACTTTTAATCTATTTGTGTCTTTATATTTAAAGTGCATTTCTTACAGGCACAATATAGTTGGGTTGTCCTTTTTTTTTTCTCTTTAAATATCTGACAATCTCTGCCTTTTAATTGGGATGTTTAGACCATTTACATTTAATATGACTAATGATCTGGTTAGGTTTAAGGCTACCATCTTGCTGTTTGTTTTCTATTTGTCTCATATGTTCTTTGTTGCCTTTTTCCTCTTCTTCCTTCTTTTGGATTGAGTGTTTTTATAGTTCAATTTTATCTCGTTTGTTTATTAGTTATAACTCCTTGTTTTAGTGATTTCTTTAACTTACTATGGTCTACCATCTAACGATATTACACATATAATTGCCTTATAGTAGTATACTTCCATTTCTCCCCTCTTGGCCTTGGTGCTGTTATTTTCTTAAATTTTTCTTCTATGTTTGTTGTAAGCTAAGCACTACATAGTAATTTTTAAAAACAGTTATCTTTTAAAGAGATTTAAATATTAAGAAAAAATCTTATTTTTTGTTTACATTGTTACCATTTCTAGTTCTCTCATTCTTTTGTCATAGATCCAGATTACCGTAAAATCTCATCATTAGAGTCTATCTTGGCTGACAAAAGAAGTCCCACTTTTTCCTTTTAATCTCTATACCTGCACTCTTTGCTTTGAGGATTTATGATTTATAATTTAATTAATGGGCTACAGTCAATATACTTGTAGATGCCTTTTTTTTTTCCTCAGGAATTCTTACATCACACATGTAAAGATAGTTTTCATTCTTTAAAGATAGTGTAAATAAATGAGATTTATTCCTTGATGTATGTACTTATTGATTACTTATTGATTATATTACTTGATGTATATTACTTATTGATACTTATTGATTACCCAAAGATTTCAGTATTAGATTTACTTAGTGTCTTATAGATAACCCTGTAGTTAACTGCTTTAATATTCTAACGTAATACCAATGTGTCACTTCAGCCTCAATATAACATGCTTGTTATTTTGCTTCCCCTTTCCCCTTGCCATATACAGAAAAATAGTCCTGTTGAATATATTTTTACTGATCATTTAGATCCTCTTGATAAATTCTAATTTTCAGTAGAAATGAATACTAGTTTAGCATACAAAATGTAGTTTTATATGTTTAGGATCTCCTTCAGTAGTTAAGTTAGAATAATTGTATCTTAAATCGCTTAAAGCCAACCTCTAAGTCTGGTTTCAATAAATGGATATTTTCTTTTTGGGGGAAATTAGGTGGGTGAAAATATATATTTACAAGAGAGGTCTATTTAGGGAAGTGTAACTTGCAATTTTTGTTAAATGGTTTCCTGTAGAGTTTCTTTAAAATAAGTTTTTTCCATGCTTTGAATACTTCAGTAAATGAGGAAATCTCTAATGCCTGGGCAGGAAAGGCAAGTCACTAAAAACACCAGCAAACTCTGGGTTGTGGGGAGGGTGGTGGTGGTGGTAGTGGATGATATGGGATGTATCCTTGGGAATATAGTTTATACATCTTTCTCATTGAGGGTATGATGAAGAAACTTCTTCACTCCTGTTGCTGGTTGTCATCTCCTATTGTGGAGGAGGAAGATGGTGAGGAAGATGCATTAAGAAATTGTGGAGAGACAGTTGAGGTATAGATTTTGTTGGGACAACCCGTTTCTGGCAGGACAGCGTGAGGTTCTCTGTGGACCAACTTCCCAGTGAAATAGGCGAAAATTGTTTTTTAAAAAACGATCATTTAAAGTCTCTGGAAGTGGTCCTAAGGGCATACAGCAAATGAAGAAAGGAAACCTACTAAAACATGGTAAGAACAGCTAAAGTATCAAATCAAGACTTGTTTCCTCTCTTCCCTTTCCTAGCTCAGTAAGATGGCAACTCCACTCCAGACTAGTGCAGCCAAGAACAGAGGGTTCCCTCTCTCCCCACCTTCTAGTCAGAGAGTTTCTTCCTGAGAGGAGCAAGATGTCAGCGTTTATCATTCTCTCCTCAGCCACCTGTTGCTGAGGCTAAGTTCTGGGCAAGTGGGGCTGAGAGGCAGGGGCTCACTTCTGTGCAGTTTCTACCCATGGCACAGAGGCTCTACTTGTATGCAGTGCCACTGAGAATACTAGTACCCCAGTCACCTGTGCCTCAGCTCTTAAGGCAACAGTTCCCTTCTGGGAGAGGCAAGTTGAGAATACCTGAGGCCACTGCCCCCCACTCCACCAAGTATTCAGGTCCCAAAGTTGAGTTGTCACTCGAAAGTGCACCCAACTCCAGAGCCATGGCTCAGACACCTTGCCTGGGGGGAGAACCAGGCTGTAAAATAGAGAGCTTTGAATCTCTTTCCAAAGGAACTAACTTCATTTGCAACAGTTTATGGAGAAGTTCAAGCTTAAGGGTGCTCTGAAAAACAGTGGATGTTGTGAAAAGCAATTAGGAGGAGTTAGTAGATGTCTTGGAGATAAATAAGCCATAGGCAGGCCCACTAGTATGCTGGAGAGAACCAGGAAAATAAAGGACTGCAATGAGACCTCTTGGGGTCAGAATAAACTTCAAATGCTGACCTTGGGAACTATTCCTTTAAAGGAGCCCAGCTTTGTTTGGATCACTCTGTGGAGCAATTTATGCTTCAGGGTGTTGCTGAAAACAATAGAGCAATCACCTGGAAATTAGTGGTGCCAGTAAAAGAGATAGGGAGCCCTGCCAAAACTACTGTCATCTCACAGTAACTTTGAGAATACCCAAGGCTGTACCTCCTGAAGAGGAACATCAGAGGCTTCACACTGAGGGAAGGTGGGGTGATAGACTTTGCTGAAATAACTCAGCCAATGACTAAATAAATAAATGAGTGAATAACAATAGCAAATCCCAGAAGGAGGCAACTTGTGTCCAGAGTTGCTACAATATAGTATCTAAAATGTCCAATAGCATCTAAAATGTCCAATTTCCAGCAAAATATTGAGATATGCAAAGGAACAGGGAATATGACCTATACACTAGGAAACAAAGGCAGGCAACAGAAACTGCCAGTGAAATTGACCAGATGTTGAATCAACAGACGAAGATTTCAAAGTAGCTATTATAAATATGTTGAGAGAACTCACCCTGAGAGAATTAGCTCTTTCTATGAGTAAAAAAAAAGGAAACCACAAAGAATTAAAAGGAAAGTGTGATGACAATTTATATCCAGTAGAGAATATCAATAAAGAGAAATTATAAAAAAGAACTAAATGGAAATTCTAGGTTTGAAAAGTACTAAATCAAATGAAAAATTCACTAGAGGAGCTCATGATAGATTTGAACTGGCGGAAGAAAGAATTAGCCAAGTTGAAGATAGATTGATAGAAATGCAATCTGAAGAACAGAAAGGAAAATTTAAAAATAATGAACAAAGTCTCAGAGAATTTTGGACACCATTAAGTTTACCAACATGCACCTAATGGGTGCACCAGGAGAGATGGGAGAGAGAGAAAGGTGCAGAAAAAAATATTTGAAGAAACAATGGCTGAAAACTCCCCAAATTTATTGAAAAACGTAAATCTACACCTTTTGGAACCTCCATGAACTCCAAGTAAAATAAATTCTAAGAGACCCACAAACAGACACGTCATGTTAAGAAAATGTGAAAAGTCAAAGATTAGGAGGAAATCTTAAAAGCAGCAAGAGAAAAACAACTCATCATTTATAAGGGAACTCCAGTAAAATTAGAGTCTGATTAGTTGACTTCTATCAGAAAGAAGCCAGAATGCAGTGGGATAACACATTCTAAGTCCTCAAAGAAAAAACCTGCCAATCAGGAATTCTTTGTCCAGGAAAGCTATCTTTCAAAAATGAGGATGAAATAAAGACATTCCTGGATAAAACTGAGAGAATTTGTTGCTAACAGACCCTCTTTACAAGAAATACTGAAGGAAGTTCTTCAGGCTGAAGCAAGAAACCCCACGTGGTAATTTGAAAACACACACACACACACACACACACACAAAGCACCAGTAATGGTAATTATGTAATAATAAAAGACAATATAAATGCATATTTCTTCTCTTCCTAAATGATTTAAAAAGCAGTTGTGTAGAACAATATGTATATAATGTATTTGGGCCCTATTACACATATAAATGCAGTATATATGCCAATAACAGCATGAAGGAGATTTATGAGAGCATAACTGTGTTGAGCTAAAGAAATAACTCCAGGTGGTAACTCAGATCCACTGGAACAAATCAAGAGAACCAGAAATGACAAATGTGAGGTTAATATAAAGCTATAAATATATACTTGCTCTCTTTTCTTCTCTCAGCTTCTTTAAATGTCATAAATTATGTAAAGTAATAAGTATAACTTCTTATAACAATTAGAACATTTATAGATTCTTGTAACATTTTATTGTTGAGTTTGTAACATTTATAGATGTAGTATATATATAACAATAATAGCACAAAAAGGGCGCAAAGGAAATAGAGCTATATAGGAGTAACATTTCTATATCTCACTGGAGTATAAATCTGAAGCTAAATCTGGAAAGATGTGTATGAGAAACCCTAGAACAAACATGGAGTATATAACTAAGGAAAAATAGTGGAAAAAAATCACTAAAGAAATTAAAATGCTACATTAGAAAGTATTCACGTAATTCAAAAGAAAACAGTAAAGGAGGAAAAGAGGAACAAAAAATGTGAGACACATGGAAAACAAAAAGTAAAATGCCCACGTAAATCCACCTGTGTCAATAATGATATTAAATGTAAATGGATTAAACATTAATCCAATCAAAAGGCGGAAGTTGTCATATTGGATAAAACGTATATACAAGAGCCAACTATTTGCTCTCTATGGGAGATGCACTTTAGATGCAAAGATACAAATAGATTGAAAGTAAAAGGAGGGAAAAAGATATACCTTGTAAACAGCAACCATAAGAAAGTTGGAGTGACTATACTAATATCAGACAAAATAGACTTTGAAATGATTTTTAAAAATGTTACTGGAAATAAAGAGGGACATTTTATGTTGATAAAAGTGTCAATCCATCAGGAAGATATAACAATTATACATATACGTATCTAACAACAAAGCACCAAAATACATGAAGCAAAACCTGACAGAAAGGAAGGGAGAAATAGACAGTTCAACAATAATAGTTGCAGACTTCCATACCCCACTTTGAATCTTGGATAGAACAAGTAGGCAGAAGATTGACAAGGTCACGTAAGTCTTGAACAGCACTGTAAACCACCTATACTTAACAAGACATCTGTAGAACACTCTATCCCAAATAACAGAAAATATACTCTTCTGAAGTGTACATAGAACAT
Organism: Equus quagga; assembly: GCF_021613505.1. Lineage (NCBI taxonomy): Eukaryota > Metazoa > Chordata > Mammalia > Perissodactyla > Equidae > Equus > Equus quagga. The sequence continues at coordinate 21,843,956 of NC_060267.1, read as the reverse complement.
TTTCCAAGGAACACCATATGCTAGGCTATAGAACAAACCTGAACACATTTGAAAAGACGAATTAATACAAAGCATGGTTTCAAATCACAATGGAATGAAATTGGAAATCAACTTAAGGAAACTTGGGAAACTCATAAATATATAGATATTAAGCAACATACTCCTCAATAACCAGTGGGTCAAGGAAGACATCAAAAGTGAAGTTAGGAAATATAATGAGAAAAATAAAAATGAAGACACAACATACAAAAACATGACTGCAGCTCATGCAGTGCCTAGTGGGAAATTTATACATGTAGATGTATATTTAAAACAAGGAAGATCTCAAGTCAAGAACCTAATCTTCCACCTTAAGACACTGGAAAAGAAGAGCAAACTAAACCTAAAGCTAGCAGAGAAGGAAATAATAAAGATTACGCTAGAAATTAAATGAAATAAGGAATAATAAAACAGTAGAGAAAATCAATAAAACCAAAAGCTGGTTCTTTTCAACATCAACAAAATTGACAAAACCTTTAGCTAGAAGAATTTTTTTCCAGTGACCAAGAAAAAAAAGAAGACTCAAATTACTAGGATCAGAAATGAATGATGGGACATTACTACCATTCTTACAGAAGTAAAAAAGATTGCAAAGGAGTAACAATTATATGCCCATAAATTAGATAATTTAGACAACATGGACAGGTTTCTGGAAAGACACAAACTATCAAAATTGACTCAAGAAAAGTGGACAACTTGAATAGAACTATAACAAGTAAAAAGATTGAATTAATAATCAAAAAGTGCCCACAAAGAAAAGCTCAGGCCCAGATGCTTTCCCTTGTGAGTTTTCCCAAACATTAAAAAAAAAATTAATACAAATTCTTTATAAACTTACAAAAAAGACTTAGTTGAGGGCACATGTACCCTGACACCTGGTGGAGTGAAGAGGGTACCAAGAGCATCAGGGGAAAGGCAGTAAGGTATTTATCTTCCCCTGTAACTATAGAATTAAAGATCCCTGCTTTGAGTAGAAACTTCTTTTCATATAATGGCTTCCTGGATTCATTATGCTGTATCTAGTTTATAAGACTTCAGATGATACACATCCTTAAAGAATACTGTATTGCCTGAGTGAGGTAAACCTTTTGAAGGCAGACCTGTTGATGATTGAATTTGAATTTGAAAATAGCGAGGTTTTGTGTTTACAAGAGAAGACCAAATACTAGTTGTATTTATTGGTTTTAATGTATAATAATTTTGTCAGTCTGAAGGCATTAGTAAATTCTCCTTTTTCAGGTTTTTAATGATCTAACTTTTAGTGTTACGATCTGTTATAGAATTAAGTATCCTTATGTGTTCCTTGCGTCATTTTGTGTAAGGTTAGAGGATAAGCTAGGGCTGAATTTGGTGGTTTCTTTTTATTTATATTTTCTGTCTTTCGTTTGTTTTCTTCTTCCTCTTTACATCTTAATGCTTTTTCCAGGGGACCTTATTTACATTTATATAGCGTATTTGTCAAAGACCACTTGTATATATCTTATTTGAGACTCACAAATTTTTGAGGTTGAGTTTGGTAGGTCAGCTATCATCATTCTCTGTTTCCTCTTTGTTCGTATGCATATGTGTGCATGTGTTCTGAGTGAGTGTGTGTGTAAATATATGAATTACATCCTACTTTTTTACCATTTGTCATATGAACAATGGCTTCCCATTAGTGTCCCAATATATAGCACTGGTAGAACTCTGTAGGTTAAGAAGGATCCCTCTCCATTCCAAGTTCCTCAATCTTTTTGTTAACTATAATAGGAAGCTAGTTGTTCAGATTGCTGTTATTTCCAGTGCAGGCACAACCACATATTCGTACAAAATGATGATAGTAATAGCTCACATTTATTGAGCAAGTAAGTATTAGGCAATGTGGCCAGAAAATTGTTCTAGCTAAAACCTAGATTTTTTGAAGGCATTCTGAATTTACTGTTCTTCTTGATTTTAAGTTAGGACAGTGATTCTCAGTGGAGGGCAATTGTGTACCCACCCCCCGCACCCCTCCACGGGAACATTTGGCAATATCTAGAACATTTTTGATTGCCGTAACTGGTGAGTGCATCCGTGTCAGTATTCCTTAGTACCGAAGCTGGCCACCAGAACGTCTAACTCTGGAAAGGTTTAGGTATCTCATCTCAGGGAAAACCTAGAACTGTTTTTGGATCACTTTTCTCCATACCTGGCACAGTGTACCAAAATGTCTATTTCTCCCCTCCGAGTGACTTTAAGCAGGAGACCAAATTGCCGTTTTTGCCTTTTGGTTTTGGTCAAGGCACCCTCATTCCACTTGATAAGATTGAATCATTGAATCCAAGTGAGAAAAGAATTTTACATTTCCAATTTCCTTCTCTCTTAGAAGTTTCTGACTCCTTATGAAAATTTGTTCATTTCTGTTTTTTTAACTTGATGATCTGAGTGTCAGTAGTTTCCTGAAAGGCAGGGAGGCATTGTAAAGTATTATAAAGCTGTGCCATATTGGATATAAAACAGGAGAGAGATATTGTTCTATTAGCTGAGTCAGTGTCACATGAGCTGAGTGGTTTAGTGAAGCCGTGGTGCAAACTTACTTATGTCTGACATAAAAAGCTTACTATGTTTATTCTACTACCAGACAAATGCAAATAGAGCTTGGTTTAAATATATTAAGGAACTAATCTTTTCATTTTACAAGTTATTCAAGACTCTTTTTTTCTCTGGTCTGCTTGAAGTACTTCATTGCTGACGTTTATCTCAGTAATTTCTAGCAGGTAAACTGTTAACCTTTTGAAGAATGTTGTTAACCTCTGTTATTATAGTAGTGATTGGTAAAAATCCAAATGGTACTATCTTTCTCTCAAAGATTTTACTTCCAATAACTAATTAGTACACTGTGAGGCAAGAGAGTATCTGCCTACAAATATTTAGATTTGTATTTTATTTCTAATTAGAGAACTTTTGACATAAGTTAAACTTTTTATTTCAGACAGTATAGTTCATGTGACTGTACAGCAGTGGTTCTCTAAGTGAGGCCCCTAGACCAGCAGGATCAACATCATCTAGGGGCTTGTTAGAACGCAAATTTTCAGACCTCCCGAGACCGTCTCAGACCTACAGAATGAGCAACTGGAGTTAGAGCTGAGCTGTCTGTCTTTTAACAAGTCCACCAGGTGATTCTGATGCTTGGTAAAGTTTGGAGCTGCTCTGCAAAGAATGTCTTGTTGAACTGTGTTCACTTGATTTTAATGCAGTATGCTTGTTCTCTTTTCAACTTTTACCACATTTTAAATCTGTATTATTTGTGGGAAGATAAACTGTCCAAATTATTGACTGAACCCAAGTAGCACATATAAAGTGTTTAAAGAGAGACTTCTTAGGCAGATTTGAGAAATATTATTTCAAGAGATCAGGATAGACATTTGTATAAATCACCATGAAATAACTCTCTCAAGATTTAATTCAAAATCCTGCATTGTGGAAGTATAATTGTTTGGTACTCAGGGGCTGCTGAGCTGAACAGACTTCTGAGGCATGAAATCAAGGAATATTAAAAAAAACCCCACAATACATGCTCCCGTAGTAACTTTGAAAATGGAAATTAGGTGATGATGATAGATACCAAAGAGGAGGTGTGCTGAAAAGTGTAACTGTTTTGGCCTTTTTTTTTTTTTTTTTTTTTTTTAAAGATTTTAGTTTTCCTTTTTCTCCCCAAAGCCCCCAGTACATAGTTGTATATATTTTAGTTGTGGGTCCTTCCAGTTGCGGTACATGTGACGCTGCCTCAGCATGGCCTGATGAGCAGTGCCATGTCTGCGCCAAGGATTCAAACCGACGAAACCCTGGGCCGACAAAGCAAAGCGCATGGACTTAACCACTCAGCCACGGGGCCAGCCCCAAAAGTGTAACTGTTTAAATAAAAAATGTCTTAAACTATAGTACTCTAAAAGATGATGGTGTAGTACATGTATATAATGTAGAGATATTATTTTAAATAGTGATAAAAAAGGATTCTAGATTTGGGTACATGTAATAGCACTGTTAGCCTATTTGAGGATGGTTAGTTTTTAATTGTAGTTTAATTAATGTTAATGCTGTAATTAATGTATCCATAATGACTGAATTGAAGTGATAGTCTGTTACTTATATAGGAACTATAATAATATTAAATTTACAAAGCTGTGCTGCCTGTGGCTTCCAAATCTTTGGACCTTGCATATTGCACAAGTAGTGCATGAATATTGAGGTATTTCAACTAGTGACCTTAATTTTTCTCTCTGTAAGTTATATTTTTTCATTTGTAGGTTATACTACTAAACTCCAACTTGAGTCTGATCCCTAATTCTCTTTCAATACGGGTGCTATATGTATATGTATTATATTTATTTTTGTTGGTAGACTAATTTAGATGTTAAATGTTAGTTCAGCTCATACATTAGCCTTTCTTGGTGATGTCTTAGATTGTAATGTCCTAGGTCCAGGACTGTTATCTGTAAAGTTTATATTACACTCAACAAGTAAGATTTTAACAAACTGAACTATTCAGTAATTTTGATAATAAGAATTATTAAAACCCTAGATAATGCCTTTTTTTTCCCTCTGGAGAATACCTTATTATAGATTCAGGATCTAGGTGGCAGAGTGAGGTAACCCCGTATGTTGTTAATTTGCTGTTTACCATTTTACTTCCAGCTTTGGGGCATCTAAACTCCGTAACTCTGGATTGAAGGCAGGGATATTTGCATTCAGTGTAAAAAAGAATGTTCATAAGTTGGATGTCTTGAGTACTTAGTGCTATTTTTGATACTAGTGTGTATATAGGCTGATAGAGAAGGCAGAGAGAGGTGGAGAGATAGAGAGGAGGGGGAGAGGAGGGAGACAAATAGTAATAACAAGACTACAGAGAGTAATAGTAATAGAAAAAGTACAGGGTCTCGATTGATCTTTATTTGCTCTAAAGTTATATACATTAAATGTAATTTACTGTGCAGTGTATTTATTTAGCTCAGTAAGAAAATCAATCTTTTTAGGATTTCTACTTAATATGTTTTAATTTAAATTAATTAAAAATTTTAAATAAATGACTTCATTTACAAAATAATAATTTGTTGTATTTCAAAACTAAAATTCAAAGACCTTTACTTAAGCATCCAAATTCAGTGCTTTGAAAAATAATGGGGTCTTTTTTCATCCTAAAGCTAATGCTTCTTAATTGTGGAAAATTCTGAAAAAAAAATTTCGAAGGAAATGTAAATTACATATAATTCTAACACTCAGAAATAGTCACATTTAATGTTTTGCTGTATTTCCTCCCAGTCTTTAAAAATTTGTTTTTTAAATTGAGATCACTCATATCCTTCTTTATTGTTTTTTTAACCTAATGTAATTGCGAGAACTTTTCCATATTTTTAACTAGTCTTTAAAATAATTTTAATAGTTCCATATTTTTATATCATAATTTTAATTTTTCTATATTGTCAAACATTTGTTACCATTTCTTTAATATTATAAATTATGCAGTGAGCCTTCCTGTTCATAAATCTTTATCTGTACAAATCTGTAAATCTTTATCTGTGCCTGATTATTTCTTTCTAGATTCCTAGATGGGGAATTACTGAGTCAGAGAATATAAATATTTTCAAGATTCTTAATGTGTATTACCAAATTGCCATCCAAAAACACTGATCCAATTTAACTTCCACCAGCAGTATAGAAGATGCCTGTTAAGGAATACCCTTGTCAGCACTAGATGTCATGGCATTTAAAACTCATTGTTAGTTTCCTTCATGAAAAATTGTATCTTATTCTATCAAATATTGTCAAATACTAAAATTACTGTTATTTTATATTATAGTTTAAAATGGATTAATTGGAGTTAAATCATATCTGGACTTTATCAGTTTAAATTAGAATGTAATTTAATAGAAAATTGGCAACAAGAGGAAATTTGGAAATATCTGGTCGTTGTAATGGTCTGAGGGTCCATGGGAATCATCTTATTATTATTGAAACAGTGCAGCTAAAACCAAGAGAAGTTGCATGCTGGGGAGATATTTTTGTACTATAGAAAAGTAAGTACTTGCTATTTTTTATCAAGTTTTAGGAATAGTTACAGCACAGGAGTTTAAGAGCACTACTTAGAAATTAGACTCTTTAATGTCTTATTAAGATTATGCCTCTTGCTTACTATGTTTATATTAAATTATCTAGTTTCTAGCCCCAATTTCCTTATCTATTAAATGAAGATTAAAAAGAGTTTCCTTTAAGGATTATAAAAGATAATACAAGTAAAATACTTAGCAGAGTGCTTAGCAGTTCATTAATGCCAAATAAATGCTAGCTGTTATTTGGCAGATTTTCATAGGTTTATTTATTCAGAGATATTTATTGAGCACTTACAGTGTGCCACACACTATCTAGACATTGAGGAGACAGCCGTGAAACAAACTAACACATCCCTAGTGGAACAAATATTGTAATTAGGGGCAAGAGGGGATGATATTATCTTGTAAAATAGAGTAACCACAAACAAGAGATTTAAAAACTTAGGATAAATGAGTTCCTATGAGTAAATGGCCTTAGAGTAAGTTAAAGAATGACTTATGTCCTTCGGGGGAGGAATACCGTTGCACTGGTTTTTTGTTTTTTGTTTAATTTTTATTCATTTTAAAAGTGATATGATTAGTATCTGCTTTTCTTGGCAAACTCAAGCTGCTGGAAAATAAAGCATCTGATTTTTACAGTAATGCATATTGGAATTAATGATGCTATAATTATTTCTCTGAGAAAGGAAGAAAGAATTGCTCTGTTGAGAACTGAACAGCAGAGTACATATACATTGTGAAATATATTAATAGAAAGTATTAGTTTTCATTGCTTAGCTAATAGCAAAGTGTTATAAAATTGGTCTCAAAAATGAGAGAGAAATGTAATATTTATTTTTAAAAGTAACATTTGTTTTTAAAATTACTTATGAAGCAGTTTTGAATCTCCCTAAATCCCCCACTTCCATAATAACAGAGCTGCAAGAGAATGTTCTAGTTATCTATGGTTGCACAACAAATTGACCCAAAACCTAGTACTTAAAACAACAAATATTTATTATTTTAAAGTTTCTGTGAGTTCTGAATCTGGGCACAATTTAGCTGTGTACTTTGGCTATGAGTCTCATAGTCAACCTGTTGTAATTAAGACATCAGTCAAAGTGTTGTTCTGGGTTACAGTCATCTCAAGGTTTGACTAGGGGAAGATCTGCGTTCAAACTCACTTAAGTGGCTATTGGCAGAATTCAGTTCCTCATGGGCCATTGAACTGAGGGCTTCAGTTCCTTCCTGTCTCTTGGCTGGAGGCCTCTCTCAGTTCTTGCTTCTCCATAGGGCAGCTTACAGTGGGGCAACTGGCTTCCATTGTAGCAAGCAAGTGGGAAAGCAGAAGAAGGTGAGCAAGGTGGAAGCCAGAGTTTTTATGTAACCTAATCTTAGAAGTGACATCCCATCGCTTCTGTTGCATTCTGATCTTAGAAGCAAATCAGTAGGTTTAACCTCCACCCGAGAGAATTACACAGGGACATGAATGGCTGTCAGAAGTCGGGAATCACTGGGATCCTTCCTAGAAGCTGCCTACACAGAAAGCAAAACAAAACATCTCTGGACAGCGTCAGTGAGAAATTAAGTGATAAGTTATTCCTTTGAGCCCTAAATACAAGAGGCTGGGGGTAAATCATATCTACAAGACCTGAGCAATGTATGAGGGGGTGGGCCTAGAGAAACCGTGGATCATCTGACAGACCAGCAAATAGGAAAACCCTAAAATACTTTATAAACCGAGCCCGGGGTTTCACCGGTTCGGATCCTGGGTGCAGGCATGGCACCGCTCGTCAAACCATGCTGAGGTGGCGTCCTACATGCCATAACTAGAAAGACCCACAACTAAAAAATATACAACTGTGTACTGGGGGGCTTTAGGGAGAAAAAGGAAAAATAAAATCTTAAAAAAAAAGGGTAACAGAAAATGATAGGAAAAAAATCCCAAAGTTATTATAAAGGACAAAGAGAATAAGGCTCCTTTTGAGTGTGGACATACTGCTTTGCTATATACAGCAGGTTTCTCAGTCTTGGCACTATTGACATTTTGGGCTGGATAATTCTTTGTTGTGGGGCTGTCCTGTGTGCATTGTAGGATGTGTAGTAGCATCCCTGGTCTCTACCTACTAGATGCCATAGCAGCACCCTATCTCTGTTTTGACGACTGAAAATGTCTGTACATTGCCAAATGTAGCTTACAGGGCAAAATTGGCCGTTGTGGAGAACCGCTGTTACAGAGGAGTATTGAATATTGCTACAAAGAACTTGTTAGTACAGCACTGCACTTGATCAACCATGAACACCCACCTTCAAATTGTAGTAGAAAGAAGACCTAAAAAAAGAAGTTAATCAGCCGGGATAATGCCGTTATAGATTAGATTAGGTATTTCATAAGCTTGACTTTTGAAATGGGAGATTGTGTATGTATGTGTATATAAGTACATCTGTGTATATGTACGTGTATATACACACACATTCTATAAGTAGTTATGCTCTTCTTACATTAATTCTGAAATTAGGTGCAATATGCCAGTTTCAGAGAAGATAAAGTGTCAGTGGAGGACATCAAAATTTGATTAACAGAATTTCAAAGTTAAACATACATTTTTGTCCCATATTTTCATATTTAATCCTTAATTTTAAATTTACCAACTAATTTTCAGTATTTTAGATGTTAACCTTCTATATATTTTCAACATATCAAAACTTAAAAAAATTTCTTCTTGCAGCTGGCCCCGTGGCCAACTGGTTAAGTTCGCGTGCTCCACTTAGGCGACCCAGGCTTTTGCCAGTTCGGATCCTGGGCACGGACCTAGCACCGCTCATCAGGCCATGCTGAGGCTGCATCCTACATAGCACAACCAGAGGGACCTTACAACTAGAATGTACAGCTATGCACTAAGGGGCCTTGGGGAGAAGCAGCAGCAAAAAAGAAAAAGATTGCCAACAGGTGTTAGCTCAGGGCCAATCTTTAAAAAAAAAAATGTCGTCTTGGTTGTAACTTGCACTACTTCTGTGGAAGGACTTGTTGGTTTATAGCAAAGGCACATTTTTAGGCGTATATACTTGTAAGTATAGGCACTCACTTATAAATACCTACTTATCTGAAAGTATATAGAAGAGACACTCTAATGGGCATAACACTGAAATAAAAGGATACAAAATTTAGGAGTAAGTATTGTTCAATCCCTAAATGTCTGCGTGACATTTCCTGGAGCTTTAAACTTGAGTACCAAAATCATAAATTATGCTACTCTATTGTGAGAATATTTCATGTGAGGCTTCTTTGATTTCATAATGAACACACACTGATAAAATTCATATAGCTGAAGTTTGCTTTACCTCAAATTTTCTCTGTTCTTTTTTTTAGTTAAGGATAACTCTCAGGTCTCAAATTTTATCAAAATTGAATATTTTGCTCAATAAAACTAAACCTTTAAAGTATAAAATGTTCATTATACTTTGAAAAAAGTTCAGATTATTAGCAATCATTATTTGCTAGCTTTCCATTTAAGTACCAAGTATCACATGATTAGTGGGTATATTTTCAGACAAAATAAGGTACCTCCACTTCAGCTGTTATAAGCTAATTTTTCTTAGAAGTACTTTATACCTTGAATTGGTTTGAAGGGCCTCAACATAATTCTGGTTTTCCAGCTTTAAAAATGAAGGTGATCTCTGCTGATTTGGTATAATTCATCTCCTTCAGGCCTTGATTTTCCCAGGGCAGCATTTCACAAACTGCCCCATAAGAATAGGTTTGGGAGGTGGGGATTTCCAGAAGGATCTGTGAATCTGAGAAAAGCTGCATATTGTATCCTACTTAGAGATTCACTATGCACATTACCATATTAAGTGCTCTTAGCTAAAGAAAACCATTTAATCCAGTGTTTCTCCAAGTTAATTGACCATGGAATCCTTTTTGATAGAGTATCTGTTAAGATCTTGAGGAGCAAATATTTTTTGGACCAGTTTTGGAAGCACTACTCTAGTACAAGATGAAACCCACTACTTCCTTAGTAACTGTTAAATGATCTCTGGAGGGGAGGTGTAAAAAGTACTAAAATAGAAGTGGTAGTGAATTAAAGGAAAAATTTGAGGATGAAGGAAGGATGCCAGTTAGTTTTTAAAAAGGGAGAGAATAGGTTTGAAAAGATGGCTAGCTATAAATTGAAATTATGGAATCAAAGGGGCTTGACGTACACTATATTAGTTCTCTTATAAAGAATTTATCTTGTCATGTGATAGAGAAAAAAGTCAGCAGCATTAGAAATTATATTGATAAGAGAGTTAAATACTAAATTGATGAAGTTATTAACATTAACCTTATTTGCCATTTTGTAAGAAAATGTTATCCATTCTGTACATTTATATTATTTTTATATATATTTGTGTTTGATGCTTTTGTTTGTAATGTTCTTGATTCATTCAGAAGCAGACTGCATAGGAAGAAAAAGTTATTTAAACTCTTAACTTTCATTAGACTTCTAGTTTACACACAAATGTTACTTAATCCCTACAGTTGGTGTTTTCAGTAATTTCATCTTTTTTTCAGGTGAGGAAACTGGCTTAAAAAGGTTATGACTTGCCTAATACCATACAACTAGTTATTTAAGAAGCTGGTACTTGGAGCCTAGATCTTTATATTATAATAAATTATCTAATTATGAGTAAACAGCTGAAATTGGTAGTGGACATAAGAAGGGAAAACTTTGCTCTAACCAGAGAATTTCTTCTAAGTCTTTCAGGCTGTTAGAAGCCTGCCTTCTGGTTTTCTTGATTTCTTCTGCCAGAACGGAGGTGATGGAAGGTGAGATGAAGGCAGTAAACTATAGAGATAAGAGCACTAGAGTGCTCTAAAGTTAAACAAGTTGAGGCCCTGATTCTATCACTTAACTAGTTTTGACCTTGGGCAAATTAGTTAACTTCTTTAATCCTCAGTTTTCTAACTTGTTAAATGGTTTTAGTAGTACTGACCTCATAGTAAGTGTTTCATAATTGGTAACTAGTATCATTATCATCATTAATTGTATTAAGTGAGAGGATTCCGTTCGAATTGAGTTACTTTGTCAGAGGCACAGAAATCTTTGCCTCTTCCTCTGGCGTGAGGGAAAATGATCTTACCTCCTAATTTACATGATAGCAAAGAGCAATGATCTATGATTAGAAGGCGTAAGTGCAAGGGCCTTGGGTTAGTGGAGAAAACCTTAGATTACTAGTACTTAGGGTTTACATTTTATATTATTAATAAAATAGAAATATCATCCTAATATGAAGATCAACAGAGGTAATAGATGTTAAATACTATTTATAATATAGAGAGGGCCATGAAAATAAAAGCTATTTCAAAAAAGATTTATTGAATGCCTGATATCGCATATCTTTGTGAAAGAACACTGTTAAGCTCTGAGTCACCACAAAGGATGTACAATTGCAATCTTCTATATACTGTTATACAATTTATATTTATAAATATAAATTGTACACCTTTTTTTCTCTACAAAATATAGCTTTTGTCTTTCTAGTTCATCACCAGTGAATAATAAAGATAATAAACCAAGTTCATTTGATCCTTTTGGTTACTTAAATAAGAAGAATCTAGCCTGAAGTAAAGAATCCTTGAGAAAGCTGCATAGTAGGGAAATTGTGTGGATTAATCTGTATTATATGGTAACTGTACTCTTTGAACCAAATCTTGGGATACATATTCTGATAGAGTATGACAATATGATTTAATATTTGAAATCAGTATTGTCCTAGAAAATATGGAAGATGTAATCACTGTAAGTATAGGCGATATTAGCAAGGATAGTACTTCTCATTTTTTTTTTTTGCTGAGCTAACATCCATTGCCACTCCTCCTCTTTTTTTTGGCTTGAGGAAGATAAGCCCTGAGCTAACATCTACCAGTCATCCTCCACTTTGTATGTGGATCCGCGCCTAAGATCCGAACCTGGGCCACCAAAGTGGAGTGCACGGAAGTTTAACCACTCAATCACAGGGCCCACCCCTCAGATCTTTTATTCCATGGGACACGGACAAGTTTGGAGGAAGAGAGTAGCTATGTTCAGGGAAAGACTTCTTCCATAAGGGAGAAAAAGGGAATGATAGAGAGTAGACAGCAATTTTTCCAAAAGGAGGTAGTAATGCCTTTAATTTGTATAGTACTTAAGAGTTTAGCAAATGATTTTTTTTCATATATTGTCTCATTTAATTCTTACAGCACTTTGAAGTAGTCAGAGTACTCCTAGCAGTATTCCTTGCTGGGGAATTTAAACTTAATTTTTAAAAAGATATACAAAGTTTGTTTATAAGCCTGTAATTATAGCAAAGAGTTTTGTATAGATTCTATTCCTGGTCCACATAGCATTCACATAATGTAATTTTAATAGCCTTTCTATAATGCTTTTTGCCATTATTTACTTTTAAAAATTTTCAAGTTGCCTAGAGTTCATTTTTTCTCTCTTTAAACTAGAAATTTTTTAAATAGATAGACATAAGGCTAGGCTTTTAATATATATATCCTGGTTAAGCTTCAGAGTGATCATATGAAGATGTAGATTATTATCCCCATTTTACCTATGCACCCATAGTTATGTAACTTTTAAGTGACAAAGCTAGAATTTAAAACAAGATGTAATTTACTCCAAGGTTTCCTATTCTTGTTTCTTCACCCTGCCTATTAGAATTTATTTTCGTACACCTTGTTTTTCTAATTCAATCAAGCATTTATAGCATACACTCAACATTTAGATTTGTAAGTTTAGAGAGAGTTTGTGTCTTTGATTCTATAGCATTACTTTATTAGATACCATTGAATATATTAATGTAATATTAGCAGTTGCTGCTTTTTATGCATAACACCATGTGCTTTAGCTCAGTTCACAGTCTGCTTTACAACAATGCTGTCAGGTGGATATTATCTCTCTTTTACATATAAAGAAACTGAGGATGAGATAAGTTAAATTATGTACCTCAAAGTCATAGACCTAGTAAACGACAGCACTGGAATTCAAATCTAGGTTTGATTTCATAACCCATACTTATACTGTATTTACGCATATTCTTATAGCCCCAATCTGTCTGTATTTTAATAGAGAAATTTATGAAATCTTTCAGAAGATAAACTACATGAAAATTTTTGACTTTTTTCTCTCAGCAGTGTCTTCTTGGGTAATATTTTAAAAGTAGTTCTCCAAATAATTGTAAATGATTACCTTTTTTTGTTGAAGTATAATTGATATACAACATGATATTAGTTTCAGGTATACAGTAAGATTTGATATATGTATACATTGCCAAATGATCACCACAATATGTCTAGTTAACATCCATCACTGTACATAGTTAACAGAATTTTTTTTCTTGTGCTGAGAACTTAAAGATCTCCTCTCTTAGAAACTTTCAAATATGCAGTAGTGCAGCATTGTTAACTACAGTTGCCATACTGTACATTATATCCCCGTGACTGACTTATTTTATGACCAGAAGTTTCTACCTTTTGACTCTATTTACCCATTTTGCCCACCCCCTACCTCCTGCCTCTGCCAACCACCAATCTGTTCTCTGTATCTATGAGGTTGTGTTTTTAGTTTTGTTTTTTTTTTGAGATTCCACATGTAAGTGAAATCATACGATGTTTGTCTTTCTCTGTCTGACTTATTTCACTTAGTGTAAGCCCTTGAGGTCCATCCATGTTGTTGCAGATGGCAAGGTTTCATTCTTTTTTATGGCTGAATAATATTCCATTGTGTATATATGTCCACAATTTCTTTATCCATTCACTCACTGATGGACACTTAGGTTGTTTCCATATCTTGACTGTTGTAAATAATGCTTCAGTAAACATGGGGTGCAAATATCTCTTTGAGTTAGTGTTTTCATTTTCTTTGGCTAAATACTCAGAAGTGGAATTACTGGATCATATGGTAGTTCTATTCTTAATTTTTTGAGGAACCTCCATAATGTTTTCCATAGTGGCTGCACCAATTTACAGTCCCACCAACTGTGCACAGGTTGAAAAGTCCCTTTTCTCCACATCCTTGCCAACACTTGTTATTTCTTGTCTTTTTGATAATAGTCGTTCTAACAGCTGTGAGTTGATATCTCATTGTGGTTTTGATTTGCATTTCCCTGGTAATTAATGATGTTGAACATCTTTTCATGTACCTGTTGGCCATCTGGATGTCTTCTTTGGAAAAACGTGTATTCAGATCCTCTGCCCATTTTTTGATCAGATGTTTAAAAAACAAAAACTTTTTCTGCTATTCAGTTGTATGAGTTCTTCTGGAGATTTACCCCTGATGAGATATGTGATTTACCAGTATTTTTTCCCACTCAAGTAGGTTGCCTTTTCGTTTTGTTGATGATTTCCTTTGCTGTGCAAAGCTTTTTAGTTTGATGTAGCCCCACCTCCTTTATTTTTGCTTTTGTTGCCTTTGCTTTTGGTGTCAAATCTAAAAAAACCATCACCAAGACCTGTCAAAGAGCTTACCACTTATGTTTTCTTCTAGGAGTTTTATGGTTTTGGGTCTTACATTCAAGTCTTTAATCCATTTTGAGTTAAATTGTGTGTATCGTGTAAGATAGTGGTGAGATATATATATATACACACACACACACACACACACATACTTATTTATAAATACGTGCCAGGGAAACAAACCAGAGTTTGATTAGGAAATTACGTATATGTACACACACACATACACATGTATTTCTTTCTTCCTTTCTTTCTTCCTTCCTCCCTCCCTCCCTCCCTGCCTCCTTCCCTCCCTCCTTCCTTCTTTCCTTCCCTCCCTTCCTCCTTTCTTTCTTTTGCCCTGAGCTAACGTCCATGCTAATCTTCCTTTACTTTGTATGTGGGTCACTGCCACATCATGGTTGATGAGTGGTGTAGGTCCATGCCCAGGATCTGAACCCACGATCACTGGGCCGCCGAAGTGGAGCGTGCTGAACTTAACCACTACGCTACAGGGCCAGCCCCAGGAAGTGAACTGTGTTTTGATTAAGAAAAAGGATTATAGTCCTTAGGAATTGGAACAATAGAACCTTCTCATATAAATCTTTTCATGTGAAATTTTTTCTTCTTGATTAAGAGATATGAAAGAGCACTAAGTTCATTTACACTATATTTTAATGCCACCTTAAGTTTCAGTTTCTTCATCTGTAGAATATTGGTGGACAACATGCGACTGTTTTATAAGACAGGTAGAACACATCCTCCTTACTCAGATAAATGCCCCTGGGAGTGGTGGTGCAAGGTTAGTCTTTTGTTTTGCCTAGTGGAAGGCTGGTGCATTTTAGATTATATTTAAGTTAGGACGTGGCATCTCAGGCTGGTTCCTCGGATTTATAGCCCTTCCACTGGGCCAATAATTCTTTATCTCTTGTGGTTGACTTCTAATATAACAGCATTGTTGTCAAAGGATGTGGTCTGTGTGATCCTAGTTTTTTGATATTTGTTGACACTTTCTTTATGGCCTAGTATGTGGTCAATTTTTATAAATATTCCCATTGTGCTTGAGAAGAGTGTGTATTCTCTAAATATGTTTATTAGATTAAGCTTGATAATTATCTTACTCTTTTATATCTTTATTAAGTTTTTTGTCTGCCTGAACTATCAATAAAAGAGAGGTGTTAAAATCTCCCTCTACAGTGGTAGACTTGTAAATATCTCTATAAATTTTTAAATTCTAACAAGCTTTGCTTTAAGTACTTTGAGGATAATTTATTAGTGCATACAAATTTAGAATTGTTATATCTTTCTGGTAAATTGAACCCTTTTATCATTATTTAGTGACCCTCCTTAAACCAAATAATACTTGATTTAAACCTATTTTGTCTCACTGATACGGCAACTCCCAGTTTATGTGATTAGAATATAACTGGTATAACATTTGAACCTTTCTCTATACTTAAGAATTAGTAATCTTATAAATAACGTATCTTTCTATTTTGTTTTTTAATCCAGTCATTTTCTGGCTATAAACTCTTGATTTAATTAGTATTCATTTTTTTTATTTGTGATTACTGGTATATTAAGACTTGTTTTTACCACCTTACTTTAAATTGTTTTTCCTGCTTTTTCTATATGACTTTTTTTTACTACATTAATGTCTGTTTTGGCTTATTTTTTATTCCATTTATAAACACACCTGGCTTAGAAATTGTACGCTCTATTTCTCTTATGTTTAGCGGCTTTCCTGGAAATGTTGCCATATGTGTTAACAGAGTTTTAAGTTATAGCTTATCTGCTCTTGAACAATAAAAGGACCTTAGCACACTTTGACTCTGATTATCTACATTCAGATCTTTGATTATGGTTTTGTTTTTATGGATCTTAATGCTGTTATTCTTGGACAATTCTCTTTTCTTGCAAAGACATTATTATTGTCTTTATTTTATATGAACAATGTGGGTTTTGGGTGAAATATTTAGTTATTTGAGCAAACATTTGTCAATAAACATTTTACAAACAGAAAAGTATAGAAAGCATAAGTGTACAACTCAGTGAATTATTAGGTATAACCATCACCCAGGGGTCTCCATTTAGTTTTTATTTAACATTGAATGTTTTTTATATTCATTTGCAACTTTACCAGTTTACTTCTTCATCATTTATTTGGCCCTCTGAGACTTTCCTTCTGGTATTGTATTCCTTCTTGCAGTACATTCTTTAGCGTTTCCTCTAGCATAGATCTTTTGGTGATAAACTATTTTTGTTTGTCTGAAAATCCTTTTCTTCCATTTGTGTTCTTGAAAGGTAGTTTTGCTGAGGACATGACTTTCTATGACAGGTTTTTTCTAATAGAATTTTGGTGATATTATCCCACTATCTTGCCTTAAGTTTTTGGTGGTGAGTCAGCTTCAGTCTGGTTGTCATTCCTTTGTCGGTGATCTGCATATTTTCTTTGGCTGCTTTGAAGATTTTTCTCTTTCTCTTTGGCTTTGTGCAGTTTTATTACAGTGTACTTGGTGTACATTTCTTTTTATTTATTCTGCTGGATACATGTTTTTTCTTGTGTCATTTGGGTATTTCCTCAGCTCTGGAAAATTCATAGCCATTATTTTTTCAAATCTCTTTTTGCCATATTTATTCCATCCTTTGAGGACTCTAATGGCATATGTAAGGCTTAGACTTATATGTGTATTAGACTCTATTATTATATCTTTCTTGTTGCTTGCTCAATTTTCTAACTCTGTATTTTATTTATTTTCTACCTGTTTATTTTCTATTTTATGTCTGATGAGTTGGTTATTCTTTATGCTGTCTAGCACTCATGGTGGTTTGTTTCCACATGTGTTTGGTGATCTTTGCTTATGATATCATCATCATTATTATTATTTTATTTTATTATTTAGAAAACCTGGGTGCCTAAACTGAGGCATGTTCTTGTAAAAGGATTTATGTTGGATTACTACTAACCTGGGACTACTTCAGCTATCTTTCAGAGTTCCTAACTTAATATTGTGGCTTCTTCAGAAATCTTAACTTACCTCAACATTAAAAATCATGGTATTTCAGCCTTGAAGTAATTCTTAGACGTTTCAAAATATTAAATATGTCACACAAGGTATGATACTTGAACCAACAATGTGTAAAACCACAGAAATGATTTGTACAGATGTGAATATCTTGGAATTTAAATGAATTTTTACCATTTCAAAACTTTATGCATTTTCTCTTGACAACTAGATTACATTTAAGTGTAAAAAAGCAGTCTTATTTATTACCATTTTATTAAAACAACACTGACATGATTTGTACTGAGTGGTCACAATTGATCAGATTTACTGTTTTCACTATTCAACAGTGATTTGAGATCAAGAAGCATATTGTTGAGTCACTGTAGAAAAAGTTTGGCAGTTCCTCAGCAAGTTAAACATACAACTACCCTATAATCCAGCAATCCCATTCATAAGTAGTACCCATAAGAATTGAAAACATGTATGCATAACAGCCAAAATGTAGAAGTAACCCAAATGTCCATCAACTGTTGAATGGGTAAACAAAATGTGGTATAATCATATAATGGAATATTACTTGGTCATAAAAAAGGAGTGTACTGATAACACGCTACAACATGGATGAACCTCGAAAATATTGTGTTAACTAAAAGAAGCCAAACTCAAAAGGTCGCACATTGTATGATTTAATTTATATGAAGTATCCAGAATAGGCAAATCCATAGGGACAGAAAGCAGATTAGCGGTTAAGGGGCAGGAGTAAAGGGGAAATGGGAGTAATTGTTTAATAAGTACAGACTTTCCTTTTGGGGATTTGAAAATATTTTGGAACTAGATAGAGGTTAGAGTGCACAGCATTGTGAGTGTTCTAAACACCACTGAATTGTACGCTTAAAAATGGTTAATTTTATGTTATGTGAATTTTATCTTAATAATATTATTTTAAAGCATGTTGTTAGTTTCTAATTGATCCTATGAAAGAAAGCAGATTGTGGAATTGAATTCATGTGTAGCCTCCTTGATTCACTTGAGGGTAATGTTCCATTAAAACTGCTTTCAGCTTAATAAACAAACTAAATCAATCTTATCCTTTAACCTGGATTTTTAATAATAAATACAATTGAAATTTGTTGAACATTTCTCTTTCATACATAGTTCTGTATGTATGCTGAGTTGATTTATACTTTCTGCCTCAGTGGTTTTGTCCAACTCTAAAGTGAGATATCTACAGAGGTGCATGTGGGATAGTAGTTGCTCTTCCAAATCATGTGTCACCGATATTATATGATGCTATACAATATCACTTGATAGAGAGATTTTTGCCAATAGTTTCTTCTGCTTTTTCCTCCAGTCATAACATTTGTCAAGAGGTTTGTGCTTCCTATATGAGCTTCTTAGCAATTGAGTAAATTGTGCCTGTTTTCTCTGGTGGTGAGGAGTATCACTTAAAAGGGTGCCTCTTTAATCTTGGTGTCTCCTGTTTTTTTGACAAAATTTGCCACTTTCCATCTGGAAAGGATTTGCTGGGGAGTGGAGAGTTGCATGGAAATTCAATTGGTTTAACAAAGAGGTCACTATTTTGTTTGAAAGTGACTTAAGGCTTCAGCAGCTTTATATCACCATTTGTTAAAGTCTTCTTATTGACCACACAGTGGGCTCTAGGGGCATATGGATAGTCAGTTAAATATGATCTAATGTAGAAAATGATCATACCTTTTGCACTTTTTTTGGATGGGATTGAAATCATCACGCTTACAGATTTGCTTAACTCGAGTATTGATATTTTCTATCACTGGAGTCACTCCCTATCAACATTAATTATCTTAATCTGCATGGTAGAGTTTAGACTGTTTTCATCAACATTTTTACACTTCAGTGAATAATGTTTTAGATGCCCATTTAATTTTGTGAATTGGGTATATGATGAAATAGAATAGAAATAATTAATAAGTACAAGTTTAACTAAGTAAGCAGTAATTTTTAAACTCTGAACATAGTCAAAATAAACTGAATGTTAGTCCTTGTAACATGTGTTCAACTTTTAAGAACATAGAATATAATAGGATTGCTGTGAAAGTTATAATTGTACATTTCAAATTTGTGACATATATGTACATAACTGCTTTTACCTCTCAAACTGCTAACAGCTTGTAGATCACTTGATAAATTCCAGGAACTGACAGTGATCCATCCTGGGCACTCTGGTGCCTTAGTTCATTGTTTTCCAACTTTAATCATTCACATAGCCCTTTTGACAATATTTTTCATTTTCCATATTTTGCAATTAGGATTAGATTTGGATTCAAATAATAGAGACCTCAAACAACAGTGACCTAAATAATATAGAAGTTTATTTTACCATCACCTAGAAGTCTGGAAGTCGGTGAGAAAGGGCTAGTGTAGTAGCTCTGTGAAAGTATTCAGGGATCCAGCCTCCTTTTATTTCATTACTCTACCATGCATGGCCTCCATTGCCGAGGCCACCTTACAAACCTAGATGGCTTCTTTAGTTTCAGCCATCATCTGGATTCTAACCAGCAGGAAGGAGAAAGGAATGAAGAAGAGGAGGGCTGAGAGGGTGAATGCCAGCTATCTTTTAAGGAAAGTTCCTGGAACTGCCATAGGTAACTTTGTTTAGATCTTACGTTGTCCAGAATTTAGGCACATGGCCACACCAAGATTTGAGGAGCTTGTGAAATGTATGTATTCTGGTGGCATGTGCCCCGTGAAAATTTGAGGGTTTTATTACTGTGGAAGAATCATCTGCTTTACTCTATCACCTCTACTCTTACTGTGGCTTACTGTTTTTCTTTAAGTTAGATCTCTTATTACTTAAATAACTGTATTTAAAACATAAATAATACATTATCACATAAATAATAACACCAGAAAAAGCAGAGAACTTTAAAAATCAGTAGAGTGAAAAGGCAATAATGAGCCCATTTTCTAAGTATTTGCTCTTTGTTAAAAAGGGAGATTAGAGTTAGAGAGGTACTAAAGAAATAGAAGCATCAAACTGGGATTTTTTTTTTTTACATTTTATTTTATTTATTTTTGTGTGTGTTATGGAAGATTGGCCCTGACCTAACATCTCCTGCCAATCCTCCTCATTTTGCTTGAGGAAGATTGTTACTGAGCTAACATCTGTGCCAACCTTCCTCTATTTTATGTGGGATGCCGCCACAGTGTGGCTTGACCAGTGGTGCTAGGTCTGCGCCCGGGATCTGAATGTGCCGTCCCCAGGCCCCCGAAGTGGAGTGCACAAACTTAACCACTACGCCACTGGGCTGGCCCCTGGGAATTTCTTGTTGATATAGTAAGGATTGAAACTAAAGAGAGCAAATTTTATCACTATGTGAGTCAGTATAATTTCTTCCCATGGCCTTCTACCATTTTCAAATTATTTCTTATTCTTCCTTCCCATTTTGTGAAGTGCTGCCCTAGTGCATGTGTGTGCATGTGCACAAGTGTGGGTGTGTTTATCTATCTAGTAATATTGGCAGATCTACAATTTTACTGTTTAGTGCAAAGTTCCTCTAGAATGAAGCAACTTAAATATATTTCTAAAAGGTTTTGAAGTTTAGCATTTTGGTAGTTTATGAAAAAATTCTTTAGACTTCCAGTATTGAAAAACCGTTTATATTTTGCTGATAACTCAATTTTCTCAAGACTTTTATGAGTTTTTTCATTTGAAAATGAAAATATTCATATTTTTGTATGCTATATTTTTATGTTTTATTTTATTGCTGGTCACTCTTACTAACCACATTGCTTGGTAATCTCAAGGAAGAAAAAAGAATTATGTCTATAACTGGGTTGTAGAAGAACGTTGTCATTGTGTTTCTGTAACTAATGGTCTATCTAATTTTATCATTTTGTATCTTGATTTTAAAAGCATAAAGATAAGGATATCAATAATATGAGGCAATCAAAGCTCAAAATATACTAGAAAATATGATCTAGCCTAATAATAATAGGTAATCAGTATGTTTAATTAAATTGCAACTGGATCATCATTACCTGTTCAGCCTCAAAGAAAGTTTTAGCAAAAGAAATTCAATACTTTGTTTCTAATTGTATGCTTTATTCTTAGGTGATAGATTACACTGACAATATTCTGTTTATAGTAGTATTTATGGATTTCTATATAGTGTTTATAGCCAATGGAGAATAAAAATACCAGAATTTCTCAGGACCTTTTTCTTTTATTTGTAGGGGGGTTAAATTTAGATCCCCCAGGGTTGGTGTGTTGTCTAACTTGGGGAGAACTTAAAATGTTACAGAGTTTGGAAGGATCCAAAGGGGATCAAAGTTTGGATAATAGACCATATGAGGAAAAACTAAAGAAGTGGAGATGTTTAAATCTAGAAAATAAACTTAAAACCTGATATGCATACTTAGCTAACATTTATTGAATTCGCACGGTGTGTTCAGAATATTACTGCCCTCCCCCGTTGTTACCACAGAGTGTCAATAGGATATAAAATTTCATGGAAATAATATAGACTAGAGAAATTGCTGACTGGAAGAATTCAATTTAGTTGAGTTAACATTATCCCCCACTGAGGGCCAATCACCATACCTGTTTTGGAGTGGTGAATAAGACAGACATTGTAAAAGAGGTGAAATCAAGGTAATTCCTTCTGTTTTTCTCCCGTCTTATGGTTCTGTAACTTTTTTTATTTATTTTTTGGTATAATGCCAATTCAACTTGTCACGTTCTTTCAGGTTAAAAAAAAACATTGGAATTTTGATTTGGATTAAATTTGGGATTTAATCCCAAAATTCTTGTCTTCTTTCTCCTAATTTTCATACAGTTGAACATAAGATAATATTGTTATGTAATCCATTTCTTATATCCAGAATAGTATGACTGGCAAGAATTGGTGGAAATTTATAAATAAAATAATTACTAAACCTAAAATAATTAGTTTCTGGTTCTCAGATAATGTTTTTACTTTTGAATTGTCTAGTCTCTGGATGTTGAATTTTAAATTTGCAGTTCTTTTCTTTTCTTTTCCTTTTGTGAGGGAGATTGGCCCTGACCTAACACCTATTGCCAGTCTTCCTCTATTTTATGTGGGATGCCACTACAGCATGGCTTGACGAGCAGTGCTACGTCTGCGCCTGGGATCCGAACCTGTGAACCCAGGGCCGCTGAAGTGGAGCACGCAAACTTAACCACCACGCCACGGGGCCAGACCCTGCAGTTATTTTCTTAGAGCAGAGTGAAAATTTAACCCTTGCCTCTGCTTTCCATTGTTTCTAGTGAGTATTTGAATGTCTTTCTTATCTTGCTCCTTGAAGAAAATCTGTCTTACTTTTCTTCTTAATTCCCCTAATAATTCTTTTTGTCTTTGGTTTTCAGTACTCTTACCTGTGATAAGCAAGTGTGAATTTTTTTTAATGCTGTCCGTGTTTTATAATCCCAGTATCGAGCTCGAGTGTGTTTTTACTGTCTTTTGTTTTTGCTAGTTCTTGCGATTGTTGCCTCCTGATTTTTCTGGTTGTCTCTTGATTGTAGTAGTAAAAAGTTGCATATGTGCATTTTAGTGGTTTCTTTTGTCAAACACTACTCTAATTTTGAGACATTGTGAATTGATTTACTATCTGACTGTATAGCAGTGTGTACACAGTTTTCAACAGGGTATAGTCTTTTCTAATTATTTAGCAGTTCTTCAATAACTTTTTTTCATAGTTCATAACTTCTTGTAAGGAAACATTTGGATTTAATTGTTTTTTACTATTTTGAAGCAAAGTAATCAATAATTGATACTGTTTTTTATATATGTAAATATAGCCTGTTTTTAAAGATTAAAGTACATACTCATTTGAATAAGATAAAAAGATTTAGAATAGCATATAGTATGTTTGTCCTTTAAAACTCAAGAATTTATACCTATAAAAATCTAATCATCTTTGTGAAATCAAAGACACAATTACTCTTTGCCACTGTGGATAGGAGTCAATGTATAAATGTTTCATTTAGTAACTTAACTTAACAATCAGCTGTTTGGAAATGAGTGTGAAGCTTCTGATAGAAATGTCATAATCCCTAGGCTATCCTCCAGTGCTTACTTAGTGACTCATTGTGGCAAAATTTCAGCTTCACATAATATTCTGCCTAAGGGAAAAAGTATTTTAAGTTCCTTCTGCAGTAGCTAGCACACACATACATCTCTTCCTCCCTTCCTTCTTTATGGGGTGTTTTGTTTGTTTTCTGGTTTTTTTCTTTTTGTCTTGTTTGTTTTGTTTGTTGAATGGATTGAGCAAGAAATACTTCTGGGAAGCAGCATCTTGTTAAATTCTGCATAAAAGAATATATAGTCATTTTCTAGATGGTATGATTTGGTTACGTGACTTTTATTTCCATTGGATGCAGGCCTCTGGACTCTTAAGTCCCCATTGCCTTTGTTTAGAAAGGATATTCATGAGTCAAATATTCCCTGAGAATTTCCCAATTTATTGGAAATTCTTAATGTTTACTTTTATTGTTGATTTAGTTCAGTGTTTCGCCGTGGTAGCACTCTTGACATGTGGGATGGTAGAGATCTTTGTCTGTGCGTTGTAGCAGTTTTAGAATCCCTGGCTCCTGCCTCCTAATTACCGGTAGAGCTCTCCTAGTCATTGTAACAAACAAAAATGGCCCTACTTTTCCAGGTTACACCTGTCGTGGTACTGTCCTCAACTGAGAATCACTGAATTAGGTCAGCAACTCTCTTAGAATAGCTTTTTACCACTTCACAAAACTTTTAATTCTGAGATTTAGAAGAGTTAATCTAGACATGTTTATTGCTTTTCAGCACTGCATGCCTATTCACCTTTGATTCTAATTTGTTCTGATTCATTATATAGTAATTTGTGTCAGTAAACAACTGAAAATATTTCATCTTAAGGCAGTAGTTTTCAGACTGCTGTGTGGAGCTGCTAAGTGTTTGGCAAAGGTACCTCAGGCCACAGGAGAGATGGTATTAGAACAGGAGTGGGCAGGATTCTCCCGTAGGTGCAGTTTCCTTTTACCTGTTTATAAATTGTGCTTTCAGGCAAGAAAAGTTCTCCTGCTTATATCATCTTTCCGCTGCCTTAACAGGAAGAAATGATTAAAAATAAGAAACATGTCTTAGTGACAAAAATATCCATGAGTTTTTTGACATATAAGTTGTAGATCACTAGGTAGTATAAAGAGTATTAATTGTCAGTACGTTTAGACAGTTTCCCAACAGTTGACTGCCTGGATGAGCTTCTCTGGTTTAGCTCTTTATGAGAGGAATCATCTCTTTTTCAGAGGACCGGCCAGTTCAGAGGAAAATTAAATCACTTAACCATCCATTTGAACTAAAACAATAAATTTGAAAATAATTTTTTTCTATTATACTTAGATAAGACAGTTCTTCCTAAGCCTGTTTGTTCATATTTGTTTCCATTGTAAATTTAATAATTTTATTAATTTAATAAGGTTTCCATTGTAAACTTTATCAAAACCATGGTGTTGGGTCTGGCACAGTGGCTTAGTGGTTAAGTGCTTATGCTCCACTTCAGCAGCCCAAGGTTCGCAGGTTCAGATCCTGGGCATGGACCTACACACTGCTCATCAAGCCATGCTGTGGTGGCATCCCACATACAAAAAATAGAGGAAGATTGGCCTAGATGTTAGCTCTTCCTCAAGCAAGAATAAAAAAGAGGGAGATTGGCAATGGATGTTAGCTTAGGGCCAATCTTCCTCACAAAAAACAAAGAAACAAACAAAAAACCATGGTGTCTGTTGGAATGCCCAAGTCATTCAGAGGAAGTTCTGCATTGCAGCATCTTGATTCTTTGTGGGGCATACCTTTGTTGTATATTCTGAATAAGTGCAACAAAAAACTACCATCTATTTTTTTCCCAAAAACATAAATAGTGGCTATTTCCTAAATTCAAAACAGTTGCTCTCGGTGATTTCTACAGTGTGATTTAGGGAATTCTGATTATCCTCCTTAGTTCATTGCTAGCTGCTTAGATTCTGGGGGAATTCTTAATATGATGAGGTGTTTTTTAAAAGAAGTAAATGTAATAAAATGTATACTATTTAGGCAGTGGAATAATTACTGTCAATTAGTTATAGATCAGAGAGGGGGAAAAACAACTAAAGATACACCAATTTTGTAAGATAGATCAATAAAATGAAGCAAGCTCAAAGGTAAATTTTTTTTCTGGAAAGATTAATTCCTATAGATATTTAACTGACCATATAGCCTATGATTAATCTAGTGGTCCATATATATATTTATGAGGAGATATATATATAAGGATACTTTTATTTGGATCCATTTGTACTACTTCGCTTTTAATTTTTTGATTACTACTTTTTTGTAATTATTGAGAAATGAAGAAAACATTTTACATAAATGGCCTAGAATAGAACTGTTTGCTGTCTCTCTGTATTTTATGCATTTCGTAATAAAGTTTGAAAGAATACACCTACAGAGGCACAGGTGAGTGTGTAGTTTGCTGAAATAAGACTAATGAGAAGCTAGGCATATAGGTCAGCATAGAAATAGTAAACTTGGATTCATTCACTGGTTAGCAACACTAGTCTTGAGGTCAGGTCTCAGAGAGCCAGGGCGAGTTGCAGCACCAGGGAGAGCTCCAAGTGTGCTCTTTGTTCTGATGGTGTTCTCCTAATGGGAGAGCGCATTTGTCCTGTGTACTCTAATTGGTTAAACAAGCTCAGCTCCCCTGAGGGTAGTAGATTTTTCTTCCTCATTTGACCAGAGCCTTCAGTTTCAGTGTCTGAGGTCAGAAAACAAAGTGCAGCTATTCGGTAATGAAACGAATTTATATATTATGGGTAGGACTGATTCTGAAAAGGAATTCCATAATATTCTGCCTGCTTAGCTATTGTTTTTGTCTTGAATAATTTAGCGTGATAATATTTACCCCATTTTCTCTCAGCTTCCCAGAGGACTTTTCGCCACACGTGCCATTCTTTTTCCCATAATAGTCTGAAACTTACTTTCTTACAATTTTCCACCCCTGTCCTTTTTTCTTATAATTTTTACATTCTACTAGGTTTTAAAACTGGATGAGTTCTTAGATTAAAGTAAATGTTATCTTTTGTAATCATTCAGAAATAAATCCAGACATTTATGAAGTGTATTTTAGTATAAGGATATGTTAATATTATATCTTGTGCACCCTCCATGTGCCAGTATCAAAGTTTCATCCAGAACTTTCATCCTGTAAAGGGTAATTTCTACCCATTGTACAACCACCTAAAGTCTACTCTTCTCATGCAGTCACTGCTTTCCAGCTAACCACAGCACTCCTCTGCAGTCTCTAGATGACTCAGTTCATTTGTAATGAATTCTCTTGTATCCTCAGCCTTTTCTTGGAGGACTCTGCTCTTTCTTTCCTCAGTCTTCCTTTTCCTTCCTCCTACTCCTTTCACCCCTCTGTCCTCTTTCATGCTTCTCAGTTCATTTCCTCTCTGCCAACCCTTTGCCCTTCTTATCCATCTCCTCTTTCCTCATTCTTCTTCCTCTTCTTCCCTTTATATCCTTCCTATTCCTCTTTCTGTCCCTCTTATCCACTGCCTGTGTCCCCCAATCATCTTCCTTCCAATTTTAACTAAAATCTCTCTTTCTCCAAATAACACTGCTACTAACTGGGCACAATCTCAAGAAATGACCACGTTCTTTTTTTCTAAAAAAGCTCTTTTAAAGATTTATCACTTTGCTTAAATTCCTCGATTCCCACTCCTGCCTTCTGTACTTTTTTTAGATATCCTGTAAGTAGACTAAGGAAATAGAAACTGGCATATATGATTTCTTTGTAAACTACTTTTCCTAACACTTCAAAATGATCTATCTCTTAACTCATTTTCTTCTCACTCTGGATTCAGAAGGAATAACTTCTCTACCTGTGCTCTATCTACTTTTTCCTTGGTAAAATAAAAACAAAACATGTTTACTGTAGAAAATTTAGTAATTATAAATAAAATTTTAAAATTGTATTTATTATTTTTTAGATCAGCACCTGAGCTAACATCTGTTGCCAATCTTTTCTTTTTCCTCTCCCCAAAGCCCCCCGGTACATAGTTGTGTGTTCTAGTTGTGGGTCCTTCTGGTTGTGCTGTGTGGGATGCCACCTCAGCATGGCTTGATGAGTGGTGCCATGTCTGCACCCAGGATCCAAACCGGTGAAACCCTGGGCTGCCAAAGTGGAGCCCGTGAACTTCACTACTTGGCCACGGGGCCAGCCCCTAAAACATTTAAAATCACGTACTTCTAATATTAATTACTGTCAACATGTTGTTGTGTATGCTTTCAGACTGTTTCCTTTGCATATATTTCATTGTGAAATGTATATTTTAAATAAACAAATCATATTATCCATTTTGTTTTCTAATTTTTTTACTAGAGCGTCTCAAATATTCTTCCACGTTACTAAGTATTTTATGACACCATTTTTATGGGCTGCATAGAATTCTCTTGCATAATGAAACTTACTGTACCAGCTCTCTATTGGATAGTTAGGTTGTTTTTCATCCTAACAAATGGTGATGGACAGCTTGATTTTGGGGGATAAATCTTTGGCTATATCTTTGAATACATTTTTGAATATCATATTTATTTCCTTAGGGTAACTTACTAGAGGAAAGATTTCTAAGATCAGATGAGACTCAAATTTTTAATGGTTTTAGTGCATATTGTCAAATTCCTCTCCAGAAAAGTTCTGTACCAGTGTATATTTCTACCCTGTATATGAGTTTCTGCTTACCTAAATCTTTGCTAAAAGTGGGTATTAGAAATATTTTGATTCATTTCATATTTTTAATTTGCATCTCATCAAATATTCCTTTGTTTTTAAAAAATCATATCATTTGCTCATTTTTAAAAAGTGGTCCTTCTCATAATGACTTGAAATAGTTTAAGATATATATGTATATACACACATGTATATATATAATATGTATACATATATGTATGTAAATATATGTATACATTTATATGTGTATATGTAAGCGAAATATTTTTCAAGGTCATGGTTTATCATTTAGCATTGTTATTTTTTGCCTTATAGAAGTTTTAAAATTTTTCTGGGGTAAACATATTATTCTTCCTCTGTGAGTTCTTCCTCTCATGCTGAGAAAGGCCTTCCCCACTCTAGTATTATAAATATATTAACTTGTATTTTCTTCTGGCTTTTTTTGTTTTTTTGAGGAAGATTAGCTCTGAGCTAACTACTGCCAGTCCTCTTTTTTGTTGAGGAACCCTGGCCCTGAGCTAACATCCGTACCCATCTTCCTCTACTTTATATGTGGGACGCCTACCACAGCATGGCGTGCCAAACAGTGCCATGTCCGCACCCAGGATCCGAACCGGCGGACCCTGGGCCTCCAAGAAGTGGAACATGCGAACTTAACTGCTGCGCCACCCAGCCAGCCCCGATTTGTTTTTTGATTTACACTTAAATCTTTAACTCCTCTGGGAATTAATTTGGTCTGTGTAGTATGAGGTAAAAATTTAACTTCATATTTTCTGATAATGAATTGATTGTCCCAGAATTAATTATTGAATATGCTATTTGTTTCCCCACACTTATTTGAAATGCTGCCTTTTTATGTTGGACAATGGCTTTCTCTGTTCTATTAATTCATCTCTTCATTCCGTTTTAGATATTGTACCTTTTAATGGGTTTGTTATTTATAATTAGCCTTTTTATTGAAGAAGTAATAAGCACTGTCTAAAAAAAGAAAAAATTTAAGTAACGTAAAGGGTGAGAAAGTCTCATTGTGGAGGTCACCACTATTATAGTTTTTTATTTCATTCTAGAAGTATTTTGTTCATATGCAAGCATATAGCCGATCTTTTTTATTACATAGGTAGGAATATACTGTATACACCATTGTTCTGTACTCTTATTATAAATTAGCAAATATAGATATAACTCATTTTTTTACATAGTAATCCAATTTAAGAATCTAAAGCAATAACTTCCTATGTTTCAACATGTAGGGTTTTTTTCCCCCATTTTTTTGCTGTCACAAACTAATGTTACACATCCTTATCCTATTTTTTGCCAACATGCAGTATAGGGTAAATGTCTAGAAATGGAATTATATTAGGTTGTAAACTGTGACTATTTGCAAACAACATAAATCAGTCCTGGCTAATTTCTGAAGAAAAGGAATTTACAGGAAGTCTGGAAACCAGGTCCCTCAACTTCTAATACTACTACAGTAACTTATTTTTGTTATTCCCTAAAAATTCAAAGTTTCATGCAAAGTCCCACTTGGATAAGACTGATTTGTATTTCCGTGTTGTAGCTGCCATGAAGTGGGTAAAAGACTTTTTCCACCCTTTTAGAGTCTTTAGTGAGGACGGACTCTGCTGTTCATCACTTTGGTGAGTTCCCCAAATAGTAGGGTTCTTGAATGCTAGATATCAGCAAACAAACATTTAATGCAATCCTCACTTTTGGCTGTTTACTATCTGTATACAACTCTTCTTACACATACACTTGAGGCAAACAATAAAAACCTAATAAATCAGAATGATTCCTCTCACACCTATAAATGTGCTTATTATCCCTTCTCCAAGGAGAGCCAACCCAGCGTTCCATAAGTTATCCCATCTAGCTCTAAGTCTAGGATCTCTTGGTGATATCCTCTAGACATCCGTGTTCCTCAGACTATAATTATATTCCTAAAACTGGAAAATTGGAGACATACGCCCCACTATACAACCTAAATGTAGTTAGATAGAAATACACAAAAGGAAATTTTTTATATCATGATAAAAGTGAGATAAATTATATTTTACTTTTTTTTAAATAAAAAAAATGTTTTTTGGGGAAAATTAGCCCTGAGTAACATCTGCTGCCAATCTTCCTCTTTTTGCTGAGGAACACTGGCCCTGAGCTAACATCCATGCCCATCTTCCTCTACTTTATATGTAGGATGCCTGCCACAGCATGGCTTGCCAAGCAGTGTATAGGTCCACACCCAGGATCTGAACCAGCGAACCCCCGGCCGCCAAAGCAGACTGTGTGAACTTAACTGCTGTGCCACCAGGCTGGCCCCAGATAAATTATATTTTAAAATTTAAATTAAATTAAAATTTAAAAATTACATTTTATATTAACTATATAAAAACCTTTCATGATCTTTTTAAAAAGTGTATTTATTAATTTCATTGTTATTTGTCTCCCCCATGAGAATCTTAGCCTTGTTTGGATGGGAGTTTTGTCTTCTTTGTTTACTCAGTATTCTAAGCATCTAGAACAGTGCCTGGACCATAGTAAATGCTTAATAAATATTTGTTGAGTGAATGACTGAATACTATTTTAATGAGAGCAGTAAGCTTCAGTTTTTAAAAAAATGTCAGTTTAATAGTCATACATTGATTCAAAAGTCTGTTTCTCTGTTCAGTTTATTTTGATACTTGCTTTTCCATAGTGAAAGAATGATATATGCGTGAAAATGGGACACATGCATCATTGTGTACACTTAGTAAATCATGGTCCTCCTTTTTTTAATTCCTTCTGTCAGTTTTGCAGTGTTTTTCTGTTGAAATTTATTTAACATTTTTTCATCTTTCCTGAGATCAGTTTTCCCTGTAAATTTTGAGACACTGTCACATTTTTACATTTTTTATAAAAGGATTCAAATCAATTTCTGGACCAGTAAGGATAGTGATAGGTAAAGATAAATCCTAGAGTGTCTCCTTGTAGCCTCCAAAGTCAGTAAAGATCAACAAGAACAACAAATAAAACTGTACAAAATCTATACCCTCAACGTAACTAGATAGAATGCTGCAAGCTTGAAGTTTCCTCTAAGTGGAAAGGTAAACACCAAATCCCAGCAGAGATCTTTCTCTCTCCTGATAAAAGCATTTGTGGAGAACAGGGCAGTTCTGAAAAACTGGAGGAAACGAGAATTGCTCTAAAATCACCATCAAAAAGAGAAAGCACATCTTAGGTACAAATGAGTCCTAGTAAATCAGAGCACAGACTACAGGTCCCGGGCTTAAAGGTGTGTGTAATTTGAGGTGGCAGTCTTTTTTTCCCGGGGAGAAGAAAGCTAAAGAGAAGGGAAGGCGCCCTTTAGAGATTGGATAGTGAAGGAAAAAAGACGCAACAGGGGAAATTTAAGGTCCTTCAAGATAAAATAGAGACCCCTACCCCCAAATTAGAGGACACAACCACTCTCCTTACCATCACCACCAAAAAAAAGTCATCCATTAAAGAAATCATAATTTACGTTACTAACGAAAAAGGAGGCTCTAGAAATAGAAACAAAAAAGAAATTATCCCCCCAGAACTCACAAAACCTCAAAGAAACCTAGGAAGAAATGGGAAGAGAGTTGATTGAACCTAAGAAAGATATGGAAGAAAAAGACAAATATCATCTTAGAAATGAATTCTAAATTCCAAAATACCCTAGGGAGAATACACTCAACTTAAAATTTAATAAAGGGCATTGAAGAAAGGCAGAAAAATAACCAAGAAAATAAAAATGAGTTAAAGAAATAAAACAGGTAAAAGAGAAAGTGGATGAAATGGAAGTGAGACAAAAAAAGATTCAACATATATGTATAATTGAATTAAAAAAACTAAACAGTGGGAACAGAAATAATATTTAAAACTATCATTTAAAAGACTTTACCAGAAATAAAAGAGGACCTGCATCCACATATTGAAAGGACTGTAGAATACCTGGGGAAATTGATCTTAAACAGTCCAATTTGAGTCATATCCTTGTAAAACAGTTAGACTTTAAAGATACAGGAAGAATTCTGAGAACGTCCAGGGCAACAAAAGACCAAATAACCTACAGGGCAAGTGAATTGAACTAGCATGAATTTCTTAAGAGAAACATACAAAGCAAAGTAACAGTGGGGCAGCATTTTCATAAACTACAGGAGAAAAGTATGAACGAAGAATTTAAAAAGCTGTTCTTCAAGTATCAAAAATAGCATTGTAAACATGCAAAACTCAAAGAATACTATATGCATGAATCCTACTTGAGGAATCTACTAGAGTATGAGCTTTATCTAACTAAGAGTTGACTACTAAAATATCTGCAGAAGGATCCATGCTGAGTGTTAAATATATTTATATGTAGATCTAAGACTAAAACATAGGTGAAAGAAATGTAAATCTTATATATGCTGATGACGTACAAAGAATGCAACTACAAAGGAAGAAGTAAGGAGGAAAGCAGAAAAAGCTTATTGATTGTTGTAAAAGCAATAGTTGAGAGTGAGAAGATACCATTGAAAGTTGACATACTACATGATAAAATAATAAAAAAAATGAGTTAAGGCATTGCAAATGTTTAAGTACAAAGATAACCAATAGAACAAAAATGGAGACCTTCCTGAATACCAAAAGCAATTTAAAAACAAAATAAAAGAACAAAGAAAACTCATCACATAAATTACCTCTAATCACTGCATTAGCTGTAACTCAGAAATTTAGTTTTCATACTGAAAATAGATTCATAGATAGTTAATAAACAGAAGTAAATAACAACAAAATTTAAAAGATAAAATCAACAAGAATGTGGAAGAATAAACTTAAAATGGGATACAAACAGAAACAAAGTGAACCTGTGTTTCAAATGATTCATAATTGATCTAAAGACAAAAGGAACTATAAAAATTATATTGAATTCCAGAAGGTTTGAGGATTGAACAAATGTGTAATTTTACTGAGAGAAACATGGGCCAGATTTCTCACTATCAAAGAAGGGAGTTAAAAATATGAAAAGAGAGAACTATGGTGTTGAATTGGCAGTAGAGGTATTAATATGATATTATTCTTTTATAGAAATATAGAAACAGGTTTATACACATGTGCATGCATTTGTTTATATTTCTAACTTATTTAAATAGAAAAGACCTAGAAGCAAAGATACCTCTATATGCACTGAGCAAACCTAGGGTTTCTACACATCATTCCACATTCAAAAGAAACAGTGTTCCTTGGAGAAAAGGGTGATTCTAGGGCAGGAGCAGGGAAAATGCAAGGTGAGACTGTTATATCCTGTTGTGCCGTAAAGAAATAATAGACACACACCAAAGGATATAGAAGCTGGCTTGAAAGGGCTCCCACTGGTGAAATCTGGAACACTGTGAGCATTACAATAAATACTGATAGGAATATAATATTCATGAAAGAATCTCTAAGCCCATGATGGTATAAATAAATAAATGAGAGAAGAGGGAAAGACCTCACTTATAGTAGAATCAATGCCAACTAATAAATGTAGAAGGAATCATGGAGATAAGATTACCATTACGGTAATAATTGATTTAGTCAAGAATCATCAATGGATGGTAAAACCAGTGGGTGAAAGTTTGATAAGGAACAGGGTATTTACATAGCCTTAAAGTGTTCTCCCATAAGTTACATATTAATTTCCAAAAGGAAACGAGTAACTTCATAGTGGTTTAACGTAGTGATCCCAACCTTAACAAAGTAATCAAAGTTAATAGCACCATCAATGGAGCAAATTGACGTGAGATGCCTCCTAATATATGCACTAGAAGATACACTCACTTCTGTGGTATTCCTACGAAAAGTGCATTCTCTGTATCTAATTTAATTATAAAGAAATATAAGACAAACCTAAGTTGAGGGACTTTCTATAAAATAACTGCCCTATTGAGGCCGGCCCCATGGCCAAGCGGTTAAGTTCATGCGCTCCACTTCGGTGGCCTGAGGTTTTGCCGCTTCAGATCCTGGACGAGGACATGGCAGCACTCATCAAGCCATGCTGAGGTGTGGTGTCCCACATAGCACAACCAGAAGGACCTACAACTAGAATGCACAACTATGTACTGGGGGCCTTTGGGGAGGAGAAGAAGAAGAAGAAAAAGATTGGCAACAGATGTTAGCTCAGGTGCCAATCTTTAAAAAAAAAAAATAATAAAGTAACTGCCCTATACTCTCGAAAAATGTCAAGCTTGTGAAAACAGGGAAGAACTTAATTTTAAATGGTTTAGGAACAACTGTGTGTGTGTAGAGAGAGGGAGAGATTGAGCAATTGAGAAAGAATGAGAATATGATAAAGCAAATGAGCAATACATAAACAATTGGTGTGTCTGGATTGAGGATATATGCGTTCTTTGTACTATTCTTGTGAATTTAGGTATGAAACTATATCAATATAAAATTTGTCTTTAAAGGATTCAAAGCCCAGGGAACTTTCAGGAGAGTTTTAAGTAGTTTGAAAAATCCTTTTTCCTACTTTGACGTCGATATGAGAGTTTTAATACACGACACATGCACAGTATTTTCAGCAACAAAATCACATGATGTAAGGAAAATTCTTTTTTTAAAAAAGTACTCTCTCCACAGCATGAGTTTCTTTTTTAAAAGGGATTACTTTCTATTCATTGTTTAAATTTCACCTTTACTTTAAAAGGCAGATTAAGTGTCTTTTTTGTTTTGTTTTATTTTCTGAATTATTTGTTAGGTAAGATATTGCTTGTCACAGGAAAAGTCAGCAGATTTGGAACTTTTGAAAAGTAAAGTGTGTAGCTTTATTCTCAAGATTGGCAGCACTTTTAAGTGCTCTTCACTAAGCTATCCATTCAACTTCCATTGTACAAAATGCATTTTTCAGTGACTTGACATCCTATTATGACGTATATTTGAAGATTTTACTTTTGTTTCAAAGACCTTGTTTTTATGTGATTGACCACATTGAAATAAACCTGTAGCATTTTTGACACCTCTGACTTTAACTTCTTTGCTGTATTACCCTGCCTGTAAATGATGCAGTAAATGATTTTCCTGTGTCTAATCTTACCTTATAATCTTCCTTCCCCACCGCTTTCCCCTTTCTCTTTTTCCTTTCCCTCTGTCCCTTTTCTCTTTCATCTTTCTCCGTCCCTGTCCCCACTTCTTGTTCCCCTTCCGGTTAAAGCAGCTGCTGCTTCATTATGGCCTTAAGTAGAATTACCATGTTTTTCTGAAAAAAAATTTTTCTAAAAAAAGTAATTTGCTTATGAGAATATATCTTCTCTGGTACAGCTTTCCTTTAATGACTCACCAAAAAGTAGTTCTTCATGAATTTGATTTTTGAAAGAGAATCCAGTAAACACTATAAGCTCAGATATGTTAAAAAACATCTGTATTTGAATTCAGCCATATCGAAAACCTCCCACACACTATAATTTGCTCTAATCCTTGTTTCTTCAACTTCTCAGTAAGTGTGTTTTCTTATCATTTTCCAACAGTGTTTTGTTGTCATTTTTCCATATGTTAATTTAGCCGTTTTTATCATGAGAAAATGAAGAAATGTTTCCCCAGGGATATGGAAAAAACTCTTGTAAATATTGATCAGTACAGTTCCTTGAAATAATATATACTTTTAAACTTTAAGAAATTTTGATTAAGTTTCAGTGACTTGAAAAATATTGCCAAGAAGAATGTACAGGTTTGTCTTCAAATTCTGGATACTTAGAACATCTTACAAATCATCAGTAACGTAAAAAGTATAGCATTAGCCTAGGACAAGCTTCCATCATCAACATCAGGGCATGTAAATCCACAGTTCGGATAGGTTTTTTTGATAATTTAGAAATCTTTTGGCCTACTTCTTTCGTGTCTGATTGCACTGCCGTTGTTTTTACTTCATAGTATTATTAATAATGAGCTCATGTGAGATGTGTCAGCTCTGCCATTTTCTTGTTTATTTTTGCTTGCGTTATTCAAACTGTGGTTTCTTTCAAGGAATATATTTAATCTTTTTTGTGAGAGATTATTTAGTTAAATAGTATTTAACTAATTATTATTAAAGATAATAATATTATCTTTAAATCCACTTAACCTAGACATACACAGACTTTAGTCCGTGGAATCTAATGAATGATTAAGGTTCCACTAGTCAAAGGCTAATTAATGAATGAGGATTTCACTGTTGGCTCTTCCACATTGTCTCTCATGGGGTGAATAACATATGGACTGCCTGTTATATGGAGCAAGGCAGGGAGGAGGCAGTATTGATCCATAAATTAAATCTCTCTCTCTATTGGAGCATCTTGTGTGTGTGCCCCACGTTGAAGGGTACCCTTCTGCAGAAGCAAGAACCCTGGATCAAGTTGAGATATAATGTTCTCAGAAAGCCTGTACTGGTAAAGGAGGTAGATTGGGAATTCTTTTGTTATGTGTGGCGTAACATAGAGGCCATATGAGATCCAAAAGGAAGAATATTCTGGATGCTGCATTTTATTAAATTACCTTTGGCATCCTTTGTTTAGACATCATTTTTTCTTTGATGTACAGATGAATTTAATGTTATGAAATTTTCATTATTGAATTTCTGCAATAAAATCTTCAGTCTTGAATGTGTCTGTGTTTAATATATATTAATAGATTGTCTTTTCTGGTATTTTATATGTGGTCTTGTTTAACCACAATATTTATGAAGTTTGTCAGAGTTTTGCTAGATTAGTTTTCAGGGAGCTTCTAATCTTTTTCTGTAACTGGAAACATTTTACATAGCAGTGGAAATATCTTTTATTGAAAGTTTGAAATAACTCACTGCTTTTTTTCTGATGTTTTTAAAATTTTAATTGTGAAATATAGCAGACACCAAAAAAGCTTAATACATGCAAGTTTATCCACACCAAAACAAGAAAAAGAAAGACGCTACTAATACTTTGATGCCTCTTATGTTTCTTTCCTTTTTGCATTTCTCTCCTGAAGGGTAAATCCCAGCTTATCTTTTAGGTGATAATTATTATCTGGCTTTTCTTTGTGGTTTTACCACATACTTGTCTATTGCTAAAAAATATATTTAAATGTCTTTTGTTTATGACCTTCATATAAATGGAATCATAATGTATTCTTTTGAAATGATTTTTTTCTTAACATTTTGTTGTCTATGCATATTAGTTTATTAATTTTCACTGCCATATAATATATCATTGCATGAATATGCCATGTTTTTATTCTTGCTATTATTTATGAATATTAGGGTTGTTTCTAGTATTTTCTAAGAGTGTAATTGCTACATCACAGGGTATTCTTTGTTTTCTCCTTTTCTCTGCAAATTACATTTTTATTTTTATTTTCTTATAGTGATTTGGAAAGTAATGATCCTGATTTTAATTTTGCTGTTAAACACTTGAAAAAAATGTAGAAACACTGCCAAGAACATATTTCTCTTAACTATGAGAAGAGACTCATTTTATTCACTCTTACTCTAAGCAACACACACACTACACTTTTAATTCTTCTTACTACTACTTGCTTCTCTTTTTTCATTTTTTGTGGAAAAGTTCTTGAACTTCATATTCAGAGTGTCATTTTCAAATTATTTTAGTAGTTTTACTTTTTTATGTTCTCCTTTTGTAATTACCAGTAACATTTGCATTCTCTTGTAATATAATAGTTATGATTGAGACTAATGTCTGAGTTTAAATTGTTTCTCTGCACATCATCAATCATCTGTATTGCTATTTAACCATTCCTTAATTTTGGTTCATCTATCAGAGTACTTATTTGACTTTGTGGGAGTTTTTTTCCCAGAGGACTATGTGGCTTTATTCTTTCTGAGTCTTTATATATCTGAAAATGAATTTTTGTTGTCTTAGATGAGCAATGTGATTGGGTAGGGATTTCTTGTGAAATAACTTTTCTCCTCAAAACTGTTATTTGTTCGTTATCTTCTAGCAATTAATTTTGAAGAAAAGTCAGAGGTAACTTTTGGGGAATAACGCTTGTTCTGGATACTTCTAGGAATCTTCTTTATCTGTGAAGTTTAAGTCTTTCATCAAGATGTATCTGAGTATTTTTCTCTTTTCGTTAAGATTTGCCTGGTGATCCATGCATCCTTACTCTCTAGCACCAGGGACCTTTCGGTTATACATGTTAAGCATTTTAGCTAAAGAAATTCTTCTGTTATGTCAATTATTATTGCTTCTGTTCCATTTATTCTGGTCTTTTCCTTCAGGACCACCAGGGTTTTTTCTTCCTATGTTTGAGCTCCCATTTATTATACATGTTTCATTTTTGTCCGCCAGTTGTTTTCATTAGTTCTTTTCCTTTCCATATAGAACAGTTTCTCAAGCTTCCCCTCTGCATAACTGAGGTGATCATCTCCATTGTCAATTCTGCTTTTTAATGCCCCCCCCCCCCCCCCCGACCTTTGGGAGAATCCTGGGCAAAGAAATTTCATTACCTTTATGGTTTGCGAATCACCACTTGATTTTGTGTTTGGTGTTTCATCTTGAAGTTACTTGTACACTGCATCAACAGAGTTCTCATTACCTAATGCCACCAGTGTTTCCATGCTGGTGTTTCTCATAGGTGCCCCACATCCCTGGGTCTTTGGGTTGGTTTTTACAAAGAAGCTGCAAGGTGAAGTTTGTGAAGTTTATAAAGGCCTTTTCTTCCTTGGACAACCACTGAGTTCAACCCAACTTTCTATGAGTTTTTTTTTTTTTTAAATAATTGTCACTCTCTGGATCCCATTATTAGGCACACCCTCACGTTCTATTGATCCTTAGTGGTTAAAGGAAATACAAACTGAGCTTGCCTTCTTATGTGCTTTGATCTAGGATCTTCTCCACTTTCTGCTAGACAACATTACTGTCTCAAGAAGTGTTTTTCAAGTTAGTCTTGTGGATCCTTGAAGTTGTGGGGGTTTTTTGTTTTGTTTTTTGAGGAAGATTAGCCCTGAGCTAACATCTGCAGCCAATCCTCTCTTTTTGCTGAGGAAGACTGGCCCTGAGCTAACATCCATGCCCATCTTCCTCTACTTTATATGCGGGACACCTACCCCAGCATGGCTTGCCAAGCGTTGCCTTGTCCGCACCCAGGATCTGAACTGGTGAACCCCAGGCCACCGAAGCCGAACGTGCGAACTTAACCACTGCGCCACCAGGCTGGCCCCTGAAGTTGTTTTTAATGGGTCAGAATTTCTAAAAGCATAGAATCTACCAAAAATAAATCAATGCCAAGTTGAAGAAAAAGAAGATAGAACTCACCCCACCGGAATCTGTTCCTAATGTTAAACTAGGCAACCTAGTTTCCTATGGTTGCCTGATGAGAGAATTACTGCCATCTGGATTCCAATATTTTACCAGTCTTGAGTTAATTATGTAGTGTACTAGGCAGATTACTGTAAGAGCTCAGTAAATACTTCTTTGATTAATATATTAACTATTCAAAGTGATGTCATTGACTTTGAGAAGAAAGAGGGAAATATATGGTCTAGCATTCACAGTTTAATGAGTAAACACCATATATCTGTTAGTGTGTAAGTGCAAGGTCATGATAATTAAATCTGAAGACTTAGACTTCGAAATGTAACTTTATATTTTAGCTGCATTCTCTTGTCTGTTAATACTTTTTAGTTTTTAGAAGTATAACTTTGAAAAACTAAAATAAGATTTTCTGCTGATTTATAGAGAGGGACAGGAGATCACAATTGGGTGCCAAAACCCTAGTTAAAATAAGAAAGGTTGAGTCTCAGTTGGAAATGTTTAATCATGACAATGAGAACAAATACTGGCCCTCATGCCAGGAAACTAAAAATTTCAAAAACTATAACAGCTTGCCTCAACCATAAATTTCTGGGGATTGGAATTATGTAGAGAATCTATTTGGAGGAATAGGGTTAGAATGTGCCAAGGGACCAGAAGTCATATATCTATAAAATCTTATGAAAATTTGTATTATAATGGGTTTTATGTATATAATAATATATACTATTTATTATGAGTATATAGTACTTGGGTTGTTGTCAGTCACTCTATATTTCTTATGCTCCATTTTGGGTGTTTAGGGAAGTAAAAGATCATATTTATGGTCACTCTTTACAAATAATGTTGTTTTCTCCCCCAGCTGTAATAAAACCCACAAATTTTAAATCTACTGTGCTCAATTATGAGTAACAAATATATAAAGAGCATCTTAAACATATTATTAGCGTAAGATTTTAAAATTCTACATCTTCGTTGTTATTTTGATTATATTTAGATAAAAATTACTTAATAAAGATTATTTATCTTTAGTTTGTTTTTAACCATTTTACAATGAGTTCAATTAATTCTGAAAGACCATACTTTCTAAAATACCTGTATCAATACAATTGAGCGATTTTGTGTGATGTAGGTAATCCTTCATTTGCAGAAAATATGTCACATAGTTTTTGAGCAGCTATTTGAGTCTAAATTTATATATGCTCTTCTTTTGATGATATCTGCATTAGAAATTCAAAAAGAATAGGCTTGATTTATTTACCTATTTAAGTCCATTGTGGTTCTATACTGGAGAGACATTGCCTCTTTTTAATCATCCTTTTGTTTTGTTTTGTTTTATGTTTTCAGACTGTAAATTCGCTCTGCTTAGGGGCTTCCCCAGGATCAGGGTGAAATGTGTGCAGCTACATACTCTCCTCAGTGCTCAAGAGTTTTATCTGTGCGTTTGTCTCTGCTTTAGTGTGCTGTATCTCCAACAGTAAAGAAAAGTGTTGGACTCGTTAGCTATCAAGCTGCCAGCTAGGAAAGAGTTCTTTGCTAAAAGAACTTATGTGGAGAATTTGGAAGGAATGAAAAGGAACAATTTCATTCCTTTCCATGCTCAAAGATGTGAAATTATTGTGTCTTTTAAAGCTGGAAGGGGAAAATGAGGATTGGTAGTGATTTTCCCTGTCATTAGTTTTTATATT
This sequence comes from Equus quagga, assembly GCF_021613505.1. NCBI lineage: Eukaryota > Metazoa > Chordata > Mammalia > Perissodactyla > Equidae > Equus > Equus quagga. Next base: position 21,802,733 of record NC_060267.1, on the reverse strand, counting down.
TGTAAAATTACAGTTGCCATTCATCCCACTCTGAAAGTTAAGGTTTGGTACAAAAAAACAAAACAATACTTCTGAGATCATCCTATATATTCCTTGATTCCCCACCCCTGCCCCCCCATCTCATCTGTCTGTAACTGAAAAAGGAAAGGAGTGGGTGGGGAGCTGCAGGACTTTGAAAGTAGCTACTAATGAACTTAGTACCTGCCTGGATCAGGAATGGTAGAAAGATTGATCTGTGAAATAATCACATCGAGAAGTTTTCTATGATAAATGTAAAGTCATTTATTACTCAGTTAAGCTGCTTATTTGTGAAGTACAATAACAAGTTCGTTAGTCACTGTATTGTGTTTGACGAGGGTTTGACTGATTGTTTCCTCATTTTAAAATTTTACTTGGAAATCTTATTATAAACTAGTTGGTGATGATACAATGTAAATTTGGAAATTTAATTCTAATTAATATTAAGAAGATTGACCATGCCTCCATTGGGGGATACAGGAACTATCTTATAAATTGGTCAAAATGTATTAGGCACATCACTTTTGGCTGAGAATTTGGCATTGCTGCTTATAAATGAATGTATCATTTCCAGTGTCTATCCAGAGAAAAATATTCAAACAAGTGCACAGATTAAGCTTATTGATGCATGATTTGTAGACATCTAGTTAAATTGTGATGTATCAATAGGATGAAATATTGTACAGCTGTTAAAAAAGACTGAGGTAGTACTGTTGGTTAGACATGCTTAGATCTCTAAAACATGTTGTTAAATAAAAATATGCACAGAAAATGTGCTGGAGTATGCACATGAACCTGTGGTTACCTCTAGTGAGTGAGATTTGGAAAGTCAGGGATTAAAGAATCTTCTCATTTTCACTTGGTTTTTACAATGACCATATGTAATTGTTTTTAATCAGTAAATAAATTGTATTGCCATTTATCTACATGTCCTTGTCCTTTGATATTTCCTGCTTTTTATACTTTTATAAATAGTGATGTGGTCTTTTCTGAGAATATAAAAAACAGTTTTAGAATTATTACATTGAGTTTGTCTGCAGTCTCACTGCTGAAGTGACTGTTCTGCTATTATGAGGTTTGTAGTATCTTCTTATTTTTTTAAATTTAGAGCCTCTAGAAAAGGAAAACAGATACATGTGATAGGAGTTAAAAGATAAGATGTAAATTTATTTTTAAATCTCCGCTGTGCTGTTTTTCTGTTTCAGTTACCTAGAAAAGTACGAGAAAGTTCATCATTTTGGGGAGGATGATGATGAGGTACCACCAGGCAATCCAAAGCCACAGCTTCCTATTGGTGCAATTCCATCTTCCTACAATTACCAGCAACACAGTGTGTCAGGTAAATATCACTGGAAATTAACAGGGGATAGGTGCACAGTTTTGCATTAGGAGAACAGACATTAGCCAGTGAATTAGTCCCTAACTCTGCACATGAGAACACTTAAAGCCTTGGGGTAATGCAACTTTCAAAGGTCAACATCTAATTGGTATCAGGGCCCTTTCTATCACAGGCTGCATAAGATTTTTAGTTGCAAGAATTTTCAGTTACAAATACCTATACTTTCAAGTGAAGTGTTTTTCTTATTTCTTTGGCTAATGATCAGTTTAAACTGAATAGTCACTAAAATGAGAAGAGGAAGGTTCTGTTAGGATTGGGGAAGCCAAGAATGCTCAGATAGCATCTACTAGATTTTCTACGATTATTGGAATTCCCAGCACCAGAATTCCTCAGAAATGTTTCTATTTGACTATTTTCCTGCCGTGGTACCAGGAATAAGATTTTTTTCGTTTAAGTCTTCTTATAATGATTATAGAGGAATCTGAAGCTAAAAAGAACAGGACTGAAATTGGAAATAATCAGGTTGACTCTAATAAAGAGGTTCTTGAGGCAGAGTAGATGGAGGTTCCAGTGTTTAGTGGCTCTGGGGGTTGGGACTGTGTTGACTAGCAAGAGAGCTCTGAGGAGATAAGCATCTCTTTTCTTCAATCACCATTTGGCCTAAAAAAGAGGAAATACGTCTTGGAGAACAAGGGTATGTTCTTTATAAAATATACAGTTATCTTGATATTTATTATTTTTCGTTGGTACTAGTCCCAGTGTCTTATAGGTAGTCCTTATATTTAAGTTCTCTCCTTTGTGCCAGCATCACTATTTTTTTTTCCATTGTCTATTTTCAAAGTTTCTTTCGTGATAAATTTGTCTCCATATTTCTTCCCCAGTCAGTAGTAACTGAAGAAGCAGACTTTCCTAGAATCTGTGCTCTTCATTAGAGGAGGCTTCATCTGATGCTTTTGTGTAGTTGGGGTGGGAGTGGTGGTGAGTGCAAAGCAAACTTAGCTTTATTTTTAATCAGTAGTTATTACCTCAAGAACCAAGGCTAAAGGAGAACATTTTAAGTCACCGTATGGAAGATCTTGTTAATAGTTTAAGCTGATAAAATAAAATGGAGTGACTTGTTAGGTGATATGTTCCTTGTTCCTAAACAGGGCTAATGACCATAATCTAATTCAAGGATGTTACAGAGGGTATTCCTACATTGAATGAGACATTCTACTAATGACCTTTAAGACCTTTTTCGACTTTATAACTCTTTGTGGTTCCTATATTACAGTAACAGCAGAAATGTCCATTCTTGTAGCTTAGAGTTTGGTGTCTGCTATTACAGCTCGCCAAACTGACCCATTTCTACATTTGAGCCTGTTTAAAATGAAATTTTTTCTGGATCTGTTTTTTTTGCCCCTTTTCAATTAAAACTGATTTACTTTAAGAGATAAGGTGTGGAATATTTCTGGTATTTCAGGAGCCTAATAAAAGTCATTGATAGAGCTACACAAGTTAAGGGAATGACAGAATTGCTTAACCTGGTGTTATAATAACTCCTTTCTGATGCTGTCATATGTCTGTCTTTTTTTAAGGAGAATCTTAGCAGTTACGTAACATATCTAACATGTTTAACAAAATCAGGGTTGGGGACTGATGAAAGGAAGGAAACTAGAAATTACTGGGGAACATCAGACTGCAATATGTCTGGTTCAAACTGAAAAGAGGTAGTATTTTAGAGCAGCATTTTATAAATTTGAAGGTGCTTTCTATTTTTCTAGAAGGAGCCATAGCAACAGTTATAACAGTGTTCTAAAAATTAACATGATTATCAATATATAAAACAAATCCTTTACTGATGATTCTTTTCAAATGTCATTAAGGAAAATATACTAAGCTTCATAGCTGTCAAATTGTGTGTGTCTGTGTGTGTGTGTTTGTGTTTTAAATAAACACCAAAATAGAATAACATAGTGGCAGTTGAAAAGCCTTGAGGAAATTTTAGTTAGAACCTTTAAAAGATTCGTGTCCACATCTTTGATCATACAGCCTTACTCTCCTTATAGGTTTGAATAAATGTATTTAGATAAATGTGTTTACCTAGAGATACGTAAACATTGTTGATATTAGGGAAAGCTAGTCTAAAACAATATTTTGAAAGGTAATATAATAAATTCAGTTGGCAGTAGCTCCAGGATATTTGGTATGAAGTGCAATTCTACTGGTAATTGTCATAATTGAATATTGTACATTGGTAGAATATGGGACCAAGTTTTCTTTTAAGGATATTGACTCCTTTTGCCCAGTGACTTTAAGTGGCAAAAAATATTGAACAGATTTTGATTTGAACTTTAGGATTATTAAACATTGCGTGCAATATATGATGATTTTGTCATTTATTTGCATAGTTTTTTCATTCTTTTCCTTGACATAAATCCTTTGGTTTCCTTCTTTTTCTATTCTTTTTTCCTTGGTATTGATTTTGATACAGTAAGTTTTACGGAATTACAGGGTGGATTATTAAGGACTTTTTCTTCATCTTCTCTTACATTTTTTAAATTAAAATTTTAGTTAATTTTCAAATTAAAATAAAAACTTATTTGTAGTATCTTTAGTAGAAAAATTGTGAAAGGCAAAATTGACAAATGCCAGTTCATTGAAATTAATAGAATTGTAGAATTTTAGAGCTAGCCAGGATTTTAGTGGTCATTTAATTTAATCCAGTCATTTTGATAAAAGGAGGCCAAGCACCCTGTCCGTTTGCATTTTGGTGCTTAAATTTGGAAAAGCTTATACAGGAAGATTTCTTTTTTAGCTTTATCATTTGTATTTGAGCAAAGATTTTCCTTTAAATGTTCCGTATTCTAAGAGAGATTTGGACTACAACAATCACTGCCAATATCAATGGAAAGAGTGTGTTGTCTAATTCCTGCAATATAAACAGCACTCCAGGAACAATCCTCTCTTTCCTCTAAACTGAAATCAAAGAGTAGTGATTGTCTCAGATTAAATTAAATTTGTCAGCAGTGATCTGTTTGTATAAACTTTGAGTCAAGAATGTTGAAAATTATTTCTAATCCTATTCTGATTATAAAATTGTAGCTGTTAAGTCATGTCTCCCTGGGGAAGGGAAGTGAGGTTCTTAAAATCTTGTAAGCATTTTCTCCCACATTGTCTCAGGCATCTTTACCAAGCCTAATATAATTAAGGGACTTTTCATAGTTATCATATGTATTCATTTCATTTTAATTGGAGATGTCTTTGGCAAAGTCGTTCAGGTAGAGATGTATTGAATTGAGTATCTGATGGTGTCTGATATTCTTCAGTAGCAAACGGAACAATTCTAAGATCATATGGAAAGCACATAAACAAGACTGTGACAGACATTGAATGTGGGTTCCAAATTTTTTTCTATTGAAGAGATTTGCCTGAAAGTTTTGTGGAATCTAGAAACTTAACTGTTACTGAGAGTTGGCTTTTGATGATCAATTCCAGTGTACAGTATAGAACTGTCAAAATCTATTCCTATATTCACAGAAGTTTTGTTACTTTTTTTCCAGATATTTATTTTATGTTATTTATGAGAAATTTCATTTATCAAGACTATAAAAATAAACATATTATTCTTTAGCCTTAAATATGGTAAAGAATCTGTGTCATTGTCATTTATAACTATATTGTGACACTTCATCATTATATTATTGGAGAAATTCCTAGAATATTTTAGAATTGAAGAGGTGTTTCCTCAGATGTCTACAGTGAGAAATGAAGAAATTTCTTACCTACATCATTTTCTTCTGTGGCATGTTGGAACAACAGATTCCTACTTGGATTTCATTTAGTGAGGTTTTTAAAAAAAATTTCTTTAAATCCAAATGTTTCTGAAATGTTTTGTCTAGAAGTTTTCTAACTCTTATTTTCTTGCCTCTTCCTGTAAAACTAGTTATATCTTTATGTGAAAAATGTACTTGGGATATATATGTCTAAGGGCATAGCGTCCAAGTCCTAACCTGCCCCAATTAAGAGTCAGTATTTCTAGAAATATAACATTTTCTTATATATGTATATTTTCTTATATATATAATATATATAGTGATTATTTAATATATAGTTTCTGTAAGCCCATCTTCCCTATCTTCAAAGTTTCGAAAGTGTTTTAAATTAATTCTCCTACAGAAAATCTTAGTTACTTTGGGTTAGGAAAAGATTTCTTAGGACACAAAAGCATGAACTATAAAGGTAAAAATTTGTAAATCAGACTTCATCAAAATTAAACCTTCTGCTCTTCAAAGACACTGTTAAGAAAATAAAAAGACAAGGCACTATCTGGAAGAAAATATTTACAAAAGAAATACTAGATAAGTGACTCATTCAGAATACTTAAAACAGACAATATTAAGTGCTGACAAGGGTGCAGAGCAACAGGAACTTTCTACTTGCTGGCAGAAAGGCAAGATGTTCCACCTACTTTGGAAACAGTTTCACAGTTTCTTACAAAGTTAAACATTTATGTGTTACTCAGCAATCTAAGAAAAATGAAAAATATATCTGCAGAAAGTCCTGTATGTGTACCTTTATAGCAACTGTATTTGTAAGTGCTGAAAACTGGAAATAGTCCAAATGTCCCTCAAATACGGAATGGATAAAGAAATTGTGTTACATCCATACTATAGCAATCAAAGACCAAACCACTGATACACACATCAACATGGATATTAACCTGAAAAGCATTTTGCTAAATGAAAGATATCAGATACAAAAGGCTACATACTGTATGATTCTGTTTATTTGGCAATTTGAAATAAAGCTGTAGGAGCAGAAAGTGGATCAGTGGTTGTCTGTGGGTAGAGGAGGGGATTGACTACAAAGGAGCATAAAGAAACTTTTTGGGGTGATGGAAGTACTCTATATTTTCCTTGTGGTTGTGGTTAAAAGGCTGTGTTTGTCAAAACTCAGAACTATAGAACTAAAAAGCATAAATTTTAGTATGTTAATTATATTGCAATAAATCTGACCTAAAAAAGTAATAATTCTCCTATAACTAGGTAAAGAAGGTAGCCAGTGTGTCTAAGAACACACTGTTGCTACAAATTTTAAAGGAACCAGTCTGCCTGGCTTACAGTATATAAAAATCAAAATAAGTCTCTTGAAATGCAAGAGTTAAAAGTGTAGATTAGGAAAATTAAAATTGATACAATAATAATTTGGCAGTGATATCCAAGAGGATATGTACATGTTTTGTACTTTAATATTTTTTGAAGATTATAATTTTAACTTAAGAAATTTAGAAAGTTGAACTCTTTAAAACTTCTTCTCAGTTTATATTTTGTAAAAGATAACAAGCTTTTGTTCCATATTCAGAAGATATTAACCATAATCGTTTCAAATCCTTGATATAAGGTGTTTTTGTTTTTATCTTTGTTAGATTATCTGCGTCAAAGTTATGGCCTGTCTATGGACTTCAATTCGCCAAATGATTATAATAAATTGGTGCTTTCACTATTATCTGGACTCCCAAATGAAGTGGACTTCGCTATTAATGTATGCACTCTCCTATCAAATGAAAGCAAACACGTCATGCAACTTGAAAAAGACCCTAAAATCATCACTTTATTACTTGCTAATGCCGGAGTGTTTGACGACAGTAAGTTTTAAGCTGAACATATTGTATGATCATTCTAGAAAGGGGTTATAGATTTTTTTTTAAAGATTTTTAAGGAGAAAAGTACTTTTTGTTAGTCAATATAATAGCATTCTATATTTGCTTTTATTATATTAAATGTATTATTTAAAATAATGAATGTTTGGATTTTTTTAAACCTTAAATATTTGAATAATAATTTAGTCTCACTAGAGCTTTTGAAATAAAAATCTTGATTTTTTTTTTCTTAGAGTAATATATGGGTTTCTTGATTTGAGAAGATTTCTTTGATACGAAATTCTAATAGAGAAAACTAGGAGCTGGAAGAAATTGTTTTGCTGTAGTGTATTTCTGCTAGGGTGTGGTTATAATTTCTAACTAAACAATTTAGGTCAATGCATTTGACAATTTGCCGCCTAAATAATCAAAATAAAATTTATCAAATATTTCATATCCCTTTTACTTGTAGGATTTGTAGTTGTAGGTTTTTGTAAGTCAAATGCGTTATTTTCTATGAAATTATCTCCTATTAAATCTAGGTTACTTTTCAGACCAAATTGCTCAGTTCGTTATTTGTAGTTTCATAGTTTAATAGGGTTTGGAAAATATGTTTTGCAATCTTTTCCTGCCCCTAGTTTTTCTTTTTAAAATTCCTATGTCAGGGGCTGATCTGGTAGCGTAATAGGTTAAGTTGGCACTCTCCACTTAAGTGGCCTGGGGTTTGTGGGTTTGGATCCCAGGCATGAACCTACACACCATTTATCAAACCATGCTGTGGCAGCTTCCCGCATACAAAGAAATTGAGGAAGATTGGCACAGATGTTAGCTAAGTGACAATCTTCCTCACCAAAAAGAAAAAAACAAAACTATATCAGCTACATGGTATTGATATAAAATTTTTTCTTGCTTCTCTATCCTCATTCTACCCCAATACCGTTGTAAGTTCTTTTGCTAGAATTATATCCTATTAAAGGATAAGGTATTGACATATTGAAATTATTTTATCATATAGGAAACTATACATATAGCACAGTAAACACAGTCTGAGAATTTCTTATATTTTATAGATTGATGACTTTTTGTTTTTATCTTTAAATAGTGACATGTTTGCAAATGAGTTCATTTTTCTGCAGTTTGATTTAGGTCAAGTAGTGCACTCTTCAAACAGTTTTATTTGGGATTATCTAAGTAAGATTCCTTAAAATTTGATATGCACTTATTTCGTGTGAAGATAATTTTAAAATTAGTTTAAACAAAAGTGAAAATTAGTTTCTTACTGTGCCTGAAACTATTCTTAGTTACATGGAGAGGGAACAAAGATCAGGACTTCTCAGTTTCTGTCATAACTTCAAAGATGTAAATTTGGTGAATTTCCTTCTCTCTTTCATATTCCTTGGTTCCTAATATTTTATTTGGATCATTTAAGATGTCTTTCAGCATTTAATATAGAATGGAGTTTAAAATTGTTTCACATTTTTTAGAAACCTTAAAATGAAGTTTTTTGAAAGGATAAATATTCTTAAACAAGAATAATTTTAGTGAAGTCTTCCATTTAATCACTGAATAAGGATTACATATATATATGATAGAAATAATCTTACCACTTTTGGTGCACTGAGGCATGATATTTTAGACCCAGTTTACTTCTTTTTTTTTTTTTTTAAAGATTGGCACCTGAGCTAACAACTGTTGCCAATCTCCTTTTTTTTTTTTTTCCTGCTTTTTCTCCCCAAATCCTCCAAGTAGATAGTTGTATATTTTTTAGTTGTGGGTCTTTCTAGTTGTGGCATGTGGGACGCCGCCTCAACATGGCCCAATGATCAGTGCCATGTCCACACCCAGGATCTGAACCAGCGAAACCACGGTCCGCTGAAGCGGAGCATGCAAACTTAACCACTCGGCCATGGGGCCAGCCCCCCCGACCCTCCGTTTACTTCTTGCATTCTTTAGGCACTTTTATTTATCTAAAAGACTAAATTATTATGCAGCGCAGCAATCTAAAACATTAATAATTTAGCAAATGCTATTTAAGGAATGTTTCTATCATTCCAACAGTCAGAAGTTTAGAGTTCTAGACTACATAGGGACTTCACGAAGACCCTAAACTTAAAATGATGGTGTTTTGCATTATGAAAATAATTTCTTTGAGTTTGAGAATTATGGGTATATTTGATTTGGTTAGGCTTTTGAAAAGTTTTTATTTATTTTTTAAGGCGTGGAATTTTAATTGAGAGATAAATGTAGATGCCACTTCCTTTGAAAGTGTGGAATGTTTATACATTTTTTGTGTTTGAAGAAGTATGATAAAAATTCCATGCGACAAAAATTTTAATTTTTCCATCTTATATTTCCATCCAGTATTCTTTTGCCAGTGAAGTTTTTCTTTATAAGATTTTTTCAGGACAAACAAACAAAACCTTGTCTTTCTTTAGTGGTGTGTGGGCTTTATTTTTCTGATTAAACTGCTACTTATATGTAAGTTTGATATTTTATAAAATTCTTCTTTAGGTCACTATAGTTAGTTTATTTATTAAAAACTTTCACATCTGTTCTTTATCTCATTTCCTTATAACCCTATTTCCTATGGCCCTATCAATATTAAAATTCCTTGATAAATGTAATTTATGTTAAAGTGTTTCTGTTCTCACTTTTTAATACTTTCCCAATGAAACTTCTTAGTCTAGCCTAAGTGCTTTACAATATTACTCAATATTAAGTAAATATTAGGTCTATACTAAAGGCAAAAGAAGACTACAGATTCAGTAAATTTCTTACAACAGAAAATATATCCATTTGTTATGCTTGTCTCACAACACATCCATTAAAGAGGTTTAATTTTGTTTTTTTGTAGAATTACATTCATAAAACTGGTTTTTCTGTTAACAGTTGCCACTGTATAGTTTTCTTTCTGCATTCCAAGAGCAGTAGCTTTCATTACAGAATTAATCTGATTGTTGATGAAAGCATTTACCTCATTTCTAAAGGGAGATGCATATTGTGTTATAGCTTTGACATTTTATCATACTGCTTTACTTTCTGGTCCCATAACTGACAATATGAGGTAGCAACATAAAGGAAGAGAAAATGATACAACATTTACCTGTATGCCTTAACCTTTGTTGTAGGACGTCGGGGCAGGGTGTTATTAAGAGGCAGCTTTGACTCTCCTCCTAACACGACTTTATCAAGAAATACAAACAAGCTATAGGCCTAAGAATGTCTCTTAAAGGAGGTTTCATTTGTGGGAATTATTTCCAAAGAATGCCTTGCGCTATTTTATTTGAAATATGAATTACACAATTATTTTTTAAATTAATCTGAAGATTTAAAATTATAACAGTTTGGCAATCTAATAGTAATAGCATCAGTTTGACTTTTTAGTATTTTTCTTCTCTACAAATGAAAACTAATGCAGAGTAACTATTATAGTACTCTTAGTTTTTTTTTCTTATTTATATAACTATTATGAAAATGAGTTGGGTATTTTTAGTTTGTAGAGACATAAATTTTCTTTAAATTTCCTATTTTAAAAACTATATTTCAAAAGACATTATCATGGCTTTCTGTCATTTACTATGAAATAATTTGTAGTGAACAAGGTATCTTAAAATGTATTTTTACACAACCAGAAGAACCTACAGCTAGAATATACAACTATGTACTAGGGGGCTTTGGGGAGAAGGAGAAGGGGAAGAAAAGGAGATGGGCACAGATGTTAGCTCAGGTGCCAATCTTTAAATATATATATATGTTCTTTTTTTTTTTTACTGTTTTTCCAAACCTTTAAGGAATTAAGTGAAAGAAATAATTTTGTTTTACTGAATATACTGTTTATTCTTTTAGCTTTAGGATCCTTTTCTACTGTATTTGGAGAAGAATGGAAGGAGAAGACTGATAGAGATTTTGTTAAGGTAATTCACAAAATTAAAATACTGTACCATTGAGTTACATGTAGCCAAGGGCCAAGGATCAATGGTTGCTCATTTTATATACATGATACTTAGCATAATACATAAAGATACCTGTTTAAAAGTTGGGATTAAGTTGAGTAAAAAAAATCTTGCAGAATAGCTAATAAGCCGTAATAATGTTCTTATTTATTATACATTGATTTCTAAGAATAATACATCTATAACAAAAGCAATAAATCTTGAGAATACCCACATTCTGAGCAGCTGTCTGGGTAATTTTCTTAGGACTGTTTTTCAGGTTACTCACTCTTCAGCTGTGTCTTAATATGCCGCTTGACTCGTTTAAGTTTTATTTTAGTGAGTGTGTTTTAATTTCTAGAAATTTTCTTTGTATTTTTTCAGATTTGCCCTTTTTGATCTTCTCCTTTTATGCTTTTAATAATTTTAAAAATATGTATATATTTAAAATATTTATTAATATAATTTAGGTTATGTATAAATTAAGTGTATAATATATAAATATAAGTGTAAATATATGTTATGTGTAAATATATAAACTATAAATTAAATATGTACACATACAAACACATATCTGATAATTCTAATATCTAAGCCTCTTGCAACTCTAATTTCACTCGCTGTAACTGATGGTGCATTATTCTTTTGTGTTTTATAATGTTGGTTTATAAATTTGAGCAAACTTACTTCTGTGGGAGTTTTGTACAGATTTGATGGAGAGTTTCTCTACTTCTGTGTTACGTTTGCCAGTCAGTTTAAAGGAAATACTGGTCAGAATGAGTTTATATTAATTTCCTTATTGGAGATTTTCTGACGACTCTGACAATAAAACCGAACCCTTGAGAGCCATGGAACAGGCTGGGATTGTTTATAACTCAAAGCTCAAGTAGAGATAGTCAGTCTCTTTTATCTCCTTTTCTTTGAGGGGATTAGACCTTCCTATTTCTCACTGTCACATGGAGTTGTATTTCTAATTCCCCACTTTACAAACTGACCCAAAGTCCTATATCCTATCCTCACTCCACCCATTGAAAGCCAAGCATCTTGATTGTAGTTAAGCAGATCATTTCCATAACTCCAGAAAATTAGTGAATAAAATGTACGATGCACAAAAAGTTTTTTTATATATGCAGTCACAATGGGAAGTGGAGGTTGTCAGTATATTCACTAATCACAGGCAGTCAAGAAGACACAAATATGTTGAAGATAATTAGATGATTACCTCTGTTGTATGTTTTCATTTATTTCTGCTCTTTATATTTCTTTCTGTATGCTATATTCTTTGAGTTTAATTTGCCACACTTTTTCTAACTTCTTGAGCTGGTGCTAACATCATTGGTTTTTGTTTTTAGTTTTTCTAGTACATACATTCTAATACATACATTTAAAGGCATAAAATTCCCTCTAAGTACACATTTAACTTTATTCTTCTAGTTTTGATATTTCATGTTTTCATTATAACTCAGTTTAAAATATCTTCTGATTTTCATTATGACTTCCTCTTTGATACAAGAATTATTTAGAAGAGAATTTTCTTAATTTCCAAAAACAGAAAGTTTTTCTAGTTTCCATTTTCTTATTAATATCTAACTGAATTTCACTATATTCAGAGCGAACATACTCTGTATAATTTTAAACCTTTGAAATGTTTGCACCATTTATTCGGTAGTGTAGCATTGATCAGATTTATGAACACTGTGTATATTTGAAAATAAGATATATTCTGAAGTTGTAGGTATAAATTTCTATATATGTCAAGTTAGGCCAGCACAGTTAATCATAATATTCTTATTTCCACATCAGTATTGGTTCTTTTCCTGTTTATTTCTCCATTTATGGAGAGAGGCATGTTAAAAACACCTAGTTTGTGGGTGTGACTCTTTTTCCTTATAGATCTGATACTGTGTTTTCATTTTGAGTCCATGTTATTTAGTGCACACAAATATAGTTGTAATATTTTTCTGGTCAATCGAATGCATAATAAAGTGTCCTTTTTTACCTTTAAGTCTACTTTTTTTTGGTCTGATATCAATATAATTATATCAGCTTCCATTTAGGTGGTGTTTATGTGGTTCATATTTTACTTTCAACTTATATTTTAGATGATTTTTTTGGAAACAACATATATTTGGGCTTTTTTTCAGTGTAAAAAATTTTGTTTTTAAATTAGTGCATTTATTCCATTTACGTTAAATGTAATTTTGATATAATTGTGTTTAAATTTACCATGTTTTGAATTGGTTTCTCTATGTCCTGTCTGCTCAGCTTTTTTTTTTCCCTTCTTCCTTTTTTTTTTTTAAATTGATTTTGCTGACTATTGTTTATTACTTAGTTTTCTGTCTACTCAGTTTGGTATTTCTACATGTTTTCTGTTCTCTCATTGATTACATTAGAGATTATAATTTTAGTCCGTAGTAATTTAATAAATTGATACCACTTCTTAGATGGTGCAGGGACAATAGCACAACTCCATCTCCATTTACTTACTTTTGACTTACATGCTACTTTTATTATGCATTACTTTGCTCTTTTTCAAGCTTCTTGAAGTAGAATCTTAGACCATTGGTTTTAAACTTTTCTTCATATCTGATAGCATATATAAAGCTATCAGTTCCCTCTATAAACTACTTTAGCTACATCCTACAAATTTTATGGTGTATTTTCATTATCATTTAGTTCAAGATATTTTCTTAGTTCACTTGTGATTCTTTCTTTGATTCATGGGTTATATAGAAGTGTACTGTTTAACTTCTGATTGTTCATTTTCAAACTAGCTTTTATTGTTAGTATTACTGTCATTACTGAGTTTTAATCACATTTCATTGTTGTCAGAGAACATATTCTATATGATTTCAGTCCTTTTAAATTTATCAGGACTGGTTTTATGGCTCAGCATATGGTCTTTCTTGGTGAATATTTCATCGCACTTGAAAGAATGTGTTCTACTGTTGTTGGATGTAGTGTTATGGATAACAGTTAAGTCAAGGTGGTTGACAGTATTAAGATTTCCGTTATCGTTACTGTTTTCTATATAATTGTTCTATGATTTCCTGAGAGATGAGTGTTGGAATTATGAATGTTTATATCCCCTTTCATTTCTGTCAGCTTTTGCTTCATGTGTTTTTTTTTTTTTTTGAGGAAGATTAGCTCTGAGCTAACTACTGCCAGTCCTCCTCTTTTTTTGCTGAGGAATACTGGCCCTGATCTCACATCCGTGCCCATCTTCCTCTACTTTATATGTGGGACGCCTACCACAGCATGGCATGCCAAGCGGTGCCATGTCCCCTCCCGGGATCCGAACCAGCAAACCCCGAGCCGCAGAGAAGCGGAACATGCGAGCTTAACTGCTGTGCCACTGGGCTGGCCCCTGCTTCATATATTTTGAACCTCTGTTATTAGTTTGCATATACTTTTAAGATTATTATATTTTCTTGATGATAAAGCTTTTATCATTATGGTCGGGGGAACCTCTAGTAATATCCCTTGTCCTGAAATCTCTTGTCTGATTTTTTATTATTTATCTATACCAGCTTTCTTATGATTAATGTTTTCATGATGTATCTTTTTCCATCCTTATTCTTTTCACCTGTGGTTTTATATGTAGTGTTTCTTATAGATGGCTTATAGTTGGATCTTGCTACCCCCTTCCCTCAGAGTACCTTTTCTGCAGTTTCTTCCTTTTCATCAATGTGTTCAGACCATTTTTATTTTATGAAACTACTGATGTGTTTGACTTTTGGCTCTCAGCTTTTATTTTCCTGAAAATTTTATTTTGCCTTTGTTTGAAGGTTTTTTTTTGCTGGGTATAAAATTGTGTGTTTTAGGGGGTTATCTGAGCACTTTAAAGGTAAAATTTCATTGCCATCTGATTTGCATTGTTACTAACCAGAAGTCAGTTTCATTCTTATTGTTTTTCTGTGTATGATATGTTTTCTCTGACTGCTTTTAAGGTGTTCTCTTTATCATTGATTTCTAATGAGTTTTGTTGTGATTTTCTTTGCTTTTCTTGCTTGGAGTTTATTTAGCTTCCTGATTTGGTATTTTTCATAAATTTGGAAAGTGTTTGACAATTATTTCTTCAAATTTTATGCTTTCCCCTCCAGTTTTCCTGGAACTGTGTTTATACATGTTAGACCACAATACTGTTCCACAGGCCACTGTGGTTCTGTTAATTGTTTTTAGACCTTTTTTCTTTCTGTATACTTCATTGTAGATAGTTTCTATTGTTATGTTTTTATGTTCTCTTCTCCAGGTAAGCCCATCTAGTATTTTTTATTTCAGATATTATGTTTTTCAAGCCTAGAAATTCCATTTGATTTTCTCTTATATCATCCCATATTTCTCCTAATTAGTTTGTATTTTCCTTTAAATCCTTGATCATAGTTAATAATACTTGTTTTAAAGTCCTTGTCTGCTGATTCCATTATCTTTATCATTTCTGGATCTGTTTTTGTTGAAATTGATTTTTGTCTTAGTTATGTGTCGTTTCCTACATTCTTCGTACTTCTAGTAATTTTTTAATTAGATATGGATATTGAGAATGTTACATTACTTAGTGTCTGGATTTTGGTATTTTTAAAGAATGTTAATCTTTGTTCTGGCATGATTTTTAATTGATATGTATGATCTTGATCCTTTAGAATGTTTTTAAGCTTTGTTATGACTGGTATAGATTAGCCTTTACTCTAGGACTAATTTATCTCTACTCCTAAGACATAGCCTTTTTTGGATTTCTGCTAAAGTAGCTGGATATATAATGAGTTTTCTCTGTTTTGGTGATTGTGCAGTTACAGGCATACCTTGGAGATACTGTGGGTTCAGTTCCAGGCCACTACAATAAAGCAATATTGCAAGACATCAAGTCACACGAGTTTTTTGGTTTCCCAATATATATAAAAGTTATGTTTATACCCTACTATAGTCTATTAAGAGTGTGATAGCATTATGTAAAAAAAAAAAAACAATGTATATACTTTAATTAAAAAATTTTTATTTTAATTTTATTAGGGCTGTGCCTTTATTTTATTAGGGCTGGCGTGGTGGCATAGTGGTTAAGTTGGCATGCTCCGCTTTGGTGGCCTGGGGTTCACGGTTTCAGATCCCAGGCGCAGACCCACACACCACTCATCAAGCCATGCTGTGGCAGCATCCCACATACAAAATAGAGGAAAATCGGCACAGATGTTAGCTCAGGGCCAATCTTCCTCACTGAAAAAAAACCCAAAACTTTATTGACAAAAAATGCTAACTGTCTTCTCAGCCTTCAGAGTCATAATCTTTTTGTTGTTGGAGGGTCTTGTGAAAAAATGCAGTATCTGTGAAGTGCAATAAACTGAAGCACAAGAAAAGTGAAGCAAGATACATCTATGTAGCTCCTTAGTGGTTGTTCTCTTTTTTTGCCTGGCGTTTTGGAGTTTGACTATACATGCTCATAGTTTAGTACTTAGCTGTGGCATCCTTCTGCAGATTCATGGAACTCATTCTCTTCCCTGCCCCTCCTTTCTTGTAAATTTGCTCTCAAATTCTAGCTGTGTTGGCCTTGCTGACCTCTGATCAGTTTCCTCAGCTTTGTGATGCTATGATCTCTTGGGTTGATTGTCCCTGTTTCAGAGTCTAGAAAGAGTGTCCATGTGAAAAATGGGGCAGTCATTGGGCTCATCTCATTTGTTTCCCATCTTTCAGTGATTACAGTTTTGCATTGCTTGTTGTCCAGTCTCTGAAAACAGTTGTTTAATGCACATTGGTTTATGTATCAGTGACTCCATTATGACCTGAGCAAAAGTTTCTTCCAAGCATTTTTCCTAGATTTTAATTTTATGTATATTTTTACCCTATAAAACATTTTTAAATTATTTTATTCATTTAATATTTATTTTGGTTCGAACCACGTCAATTTTTTCACAGGTTTTTCTTCAGTGCAGATTTGCAGATGATGAGTTGTCTCAGTTTTCATTTATCAGAAATGTCTTTATTTCATCTTCATTCTTGAAGAGCCCTTTCACTGTATAAAGATTCTAGTTAGGCTGTTATTTTCTTCCATCACTTTGAAAATATCCCATTGTCTTGTGGATTCCACTATTTCTTTTACAAAGTTTACTGTCATTTTACTTATCTTTTTCAAGGTTATCTGTCCTTTTTATTTCTCTTTACATTTAGGAGTTTTCTCTTTGTATTTACTCTCTAGGAATTTTATGATGTTTCTACACATTTTTATTTATCTTTCTTGGACTTTAGAGTGCTTCTTACATCTGTAGGGTGACCTCTTTCAATTGTTTTAGAAAATTCTCTGCTCTGTCTCTTCAAACATCTGTTCCTACCCCTTCTCTCTCCTTCCTCAGGAACTCCAGTTATTTTTATGTTAGAACTTTTCACTGGATGTCCTGTGTCTTGCATACTTTTTTTCTATTGTCCTTTTGTCTCTTTTTGCTTCCAACTTGATATTTTCTTCTGCTGTCACTTCCAGTTCAGTAATTTCTTCTTGAGTTGTATCTACTCAGTTGTTAAATCCATCTATTGAGTTCTTATTTTCAGTTCTAAAATTTCTGTTTAGTTCTTTCTTATAGTTTCCATTTATTTGCCAGAATTTTCAATCTTTTATTTCTTTATTATCCATGATCATTTTAAATTCCATGTCTGATATCTTTATTGTTTGAATTCCCTGTGGCACTTTTTTCTTGGTTATTGAACATTGTCTTTTTTCTTCTTATATATAGTTCTTTTTTTATTGTTACTAAGTATTTTTTATCATGAGTTTTTTGTGTTGTGAGTCCTCTTGGTGGTGGATCTTTTCTCAGATGAGTGGCTTTAAATGCAAAAGAACCTGAATTCCAAAAAATAAAATACAATTGTTTTGAAATATACATACCAGAATGTTTAGAAGTAAAAAGTGAACTAATAGCCCATGTGCTTCTTTATTAGTACCAAAGAAGCAAGACAAGACAGTTAAATGGCATAGACAAGTTGAAGTTAAAGTTCATTTTGTATAGATGTATCAGTATAAAGGCATTTGTTTCTTAGCTTGAAAAAGAACATTAAACAGAGGACTTTGACTCATCTCCTCTCACATATGGATCAAAAAACAGACATGGGATAGTGGAAAGCAACTTAAATATATGGGTTACCAATTTGTGTACACATAAGTTCGCCACTTGCTGTTGATTTTTTTTCTGCATGTGGATTTACTTAGTAGCTAGCCAGCTATGTCTCAGAAGTGTCTGTAAACGGGCATACAGTCATGTGCTGCATAGTGACATTTTGGTCAACAATGGACTGCATACACAGTGGTGGTCCCATAAGATTATAATGGAGCTGAAAAATTCCTATTGCCTAGAGACGTCGCAGCCATTGTAACATCATAACACAGTGCATTACTCACGTGTTTGTATTGATGCTGGTATAAATAAACCTACTGTGCTGTCGGTCATATAAAAGTATAGCACATACAATTATGTACAATACATAGTACGTGATAATGGTAACAAACAACTATGTTACTGATTTATGTATTTATAGTAAATACCTATAGTATATAAATATAGTGTAGTACTATACTTATTTTAGAGTATACTCTTTCTACTTGTTAAAAAAGTTTACTGTAAAACAGTATGCTATGTTACACACGTGGCAGCCTCATAAACATCTCATGTCTATTGTTTTATTTATTTATTGCTTTATTTAATCTCCTCTTGTTTTGTTTATCATGGCCCCTAAGCGTACAAAATCCAGTGCTGATGTTACCAGTAGGAGGCCACGTTGGGTGATTGACCTGGAAATGAAATTGAGTGATTAAAGATTACGAAGCTGGAAAATTAGTGATGGTTATTGCTCACCAGTCAGGCATGTCCCATTCCACCATAGCTACAATCTTGAAGAACAAGAATAAAGTGACAGTTGTTAAAGGATCTGCTTCATTGAACGCAACGAGACAATCCAGAATCTGAAAAGGGCCAAATCAGACATGAAGAAACTTCTAATGACCTGAGTTAAGACCACACACAGAATCGTATTCTTCTGAACACCATGATGATCATGGCCAAAGCAAAAGGTTTGTTTGCAATGTTGAAAGAAAAGGCTGGACCTGCCTACGATGTTGAATTTACTGCTATCTCTGGGTAGTTTAAACTATTCAAGAATCATTATTCATTACACAATGTGAAAGTGAGTGGTGAGTCTGTGAGTACTGATGTGAAGCCAGCTGAAGAATTTTTGGAAACTCTAGATAAGCTGATTGTAGAGTATAATTACTTGCCAGAGAAAATATTCAATATGGATGAAACCTCCCTGTTCTGGAAAAGGATGCCTAAAAGGACTTTCATCCTTAAGGAAGCCCAGTCAGTGTTAGGTTTCAAGGCTTTTAAGGAGAGGGTAACAGTCTTGCTTGGGGACAGTGTTGCAGGCTACAAATTGAAACCCCTTGTGATCTAGCACAGTTGGAACCCCAGGGCCTTCAAGCATATCAGTTAGCACACACTGCCTCTGTACTACAGGAACAATAAGAAGTCATGGATGACCAAGCTCCTTTTCCGAAATGCCCTCCTGAATTGCTGTGCCAGCGAAATGGAGAAGTACTGTTTGGAGAATAACATAACCTTTGAAGATTTTGCCTATTGTTGATAATACTCTCAGGCATCTTCCTTTTATTGGCGACCTTCATCCCAATGTTGAAGCTGTGTTTCTCCCTCCAAACACTACCTCCTGGATCCAACCAATAGATCAAGGAGTTAATAGCAGCTTTGAAGGCCTACTACCTGAGGAGGACCTTTGCCTAGGCTATTGCTGCAACTGAGGAAGACAGTGATCCAATTCTGGAAGGATTACAACATCTGTGACTGCTTCAAGAACCTTGCTTGGGCTTGGGCTGATGTCACCAAGGAGTGTATGAATGGCATCTGGAAGAAGAAACTCAAGAGGTTCATCCATGGCTTCAAAGGATCTGCCAAGGATGAGGAGCCTACAAAAATCAACAAGGCTGTGGTTGAGAAGGCGAACAACTTTAACCTGAGTGTGGATGGGGATGACACTAAGGAGCTTCTAGCAGTGCTTCCTGAGGAATTGACTAATGAGGAATTGTTGGAACTGGAACAGGAACGCATAGCTAAAGAACAGGCAAGAGAAAAGGAAGCTGCGGAAGAAAAAGAAGAACCCCAAGAAAATTCATAGTAAAAGGTTTAGTGGAAGCTTTTGAAGACTTCAACATGCTTCTTAAAAATTTAAAAACATGGACCCCAACACTGAAAGTGTTTGATTAATAGAGAAGAGTGTTCGTGGTGTGTTATCTGCTTATAAGGAAATCTGTGATGAAAAAAAGAAACGGGCTAGCCTGGTTTGCTGGTTCAGATCCCAGATGCAGACCTGCGTACCACTTGTTAAGCCATACTGTGGCAGGCGTCCCGCATAGAAAGTAGAGGAAAATGGGCATGGATGCTAGCTCAGGGCCAGTCTTCCTCAGCAAAAAAGAGGAGGATTGGCAGCAGACATTAGCTCAGGACTAATCTTCCTCAAAAAAAAAAAAGGAAGAAAGAAACCAAGCAAACTACCACAGATATATTTCTGAAAAGAGTGACCCCTCCTCAAGAAGAGTGTCAAGCAGATCTTTCAGGAGGTACTCCAGAAGAAGGCATTGGAGATGGCTTCATGGGAAGGCATGACTACCTATGCCATGAAGACCTTCCACTGGGACAAGATGTAGAGGTGGAAGACAGTGATATTGATGATCCCAACCCTGTGTAGACCTAGACTAATGTGTGTGTTTGTGTCTTAGTTTTTAACAAAAAAGTTTAAAAAGCAAAAAATTTTAAAATAGCAAAAACATTATAGAATAAAGACATAAAAAAGATTTTGTACATTTGTACAATGTGTTTGTGTTTTAAGCTAAGTGTTATTACAAGAGTCAAAAAGTTAAAAAAAAATTGAAAAGTTTATAAAGTAAAAAAGTTACCGTAAGCTAAGATTAGTTATTATTGAAGAAATAAAAATTTTTTTTATAAATTTAGTGTAGCCTAAGTGTACAGTGTTTATAAAGTCTACACTAGTGTGCAATAATGTCCTAGGCCTTCATATTCACTCACCACTCACTCACTCACTGACTCACCCAGAGGAACCTCCAGATTTGCAAACTCCATTCATGGTAAGTGCCCTATACAAGTGTACCATTGTTTGTGTCCTCTACTGTGTTTTTACTGCACCATTTCTATGTTTAGACATGTTTAAATCCACAAATACTTACCATTGTGTTACAGTTGCCAACAGTATTCACTACAATAACATGCTGTACAGGTTTGTAGCCTAAGAACAATAGGCAACACCGTATAGCCTAGGAGTATAGTAGGCTATGCCATCTGGGTTTGTGTAAGTACACTCGATGATGTTTGCACAACGACGAAATCAGCTAACGACGCACTTCTCAGAACGTATCCCCATCGTTAAGCAACGCATGACTGTACTGTGATTGTGTGCAGTTTACTAATGAGATTAATAACTATCAATTTCCAAGTACTGATGAGCATAAACACTATTTCTAGATATGTTCCATAGCTATAAAGTGACCTGAAAATATCTGTGATGCATATTGATAACAATGTCACAAATACTGCTGATATTACTGTGGTTTCTCGTCTAACATTCAGAGATGAAGAAAATGCTAAGCAAATGCTAAACTTTAGTTAGAAGTTAATGAACATAAAGATGTCATTTTCTCTCCCCATTCAAGTTCACAGATGCTCTAATTTCTTTTGTAGAACTTTTAGGGATCTTTGGACCCCAGGCTAAGAACCCTGGGTCCATAATGATAGTTTATTATGTTAGTACCTTAAACTGTAGAAAATCAAGCATGTATGTCAAAGAATTAAATATGTAGAATATAATGATATCTACATAAACTAAAAAAAAGTAGGAATATTATAGTTTTATAGTACGTGTGACTATTTTTAAAGTAATAGTTGTTTCAAGTTGTCAGAATTAAGTATAATAATTTCTCATTACAGTTTTGGAAAGATATTGTTGACGATAATGAAGTACGTGACCTCATTTCTGACAGAAACAAGTCTCATGGTAAGTCAATGAGAAAAAATTTTAAATAACTTTGGAATATTAATAGTATTATTAAATGAAATGGCATTTTAAGTAAAATATGTATTTTCTGTTATAGAAGGTACTTCAGGAGAATGGATTTGGGAATCTTTATTTCATCCACCTCGAAAGCTGGGCATTAATGATATTGAAGGACAACGGGTACTTCAGATTGCAGTGATTTTGCGAAATCTTTCCTTTGAGGAGGGCAACGTTAAGCTCTTGGCAGCTAATCGTACCTGTCTTCGTTTCCTCTTACTTTCTGCACATAGTCATTTTATTTCTCTAAGGCAATTGGGCCTTGACACATTAGGAAATATTGCAGCTGAGGTAAGCATGTGTCAGTAACTTAAAACAGTTTTCATAGTTAGCAATATTTACTTTAAAATTTTAGGATGTGGCATTATTATATTTGCCATTTTTACAATATTAAATGCTTACATATAGTTTTTGCCTAAAGTGGTATTATAGAAGTATCACACACTTTTGTGGACAAAAAAGAAATATTTGAAATGATGCTCCAAATTTAGTGATGGCTGTTCTCACAGTAATTACATTTAAAGTTATGCAGCATTGTTCTGTTCATTTTTATTAAGTTTGAAATATACAGCACTGGAAGAAACCTACCTAAATGATAGTCTCGTTTGTTTTTTCCAGCTTTTATTGGACCCTGTTGATTTTAAAACTACCCATCTGATGTTTCATACTGTTACAAAATGCCTAATGTCAAGGGATAGATTTTTGAAGATGAGGGGTAAGTGCTCACTTATGTTTCTCATTGTCTAAGTATGCAAACTTTTTGTCATCTGTTAAAAAACACATACATGTTTGTGTGTATGCTTTTCAGGCATGGAAATTTTGGGAAATCTTTGCAAAGCAGAAGATAATGGTGTTTTGATTTGTGAATATGTCGATCAGGACTCATACAGAGAGATCATTTGTCATCTCACTTTACCTGACGTGCTGCTCGTAATCTCAACACTCGAGGTGCTATATATGCTCACAGAAATGGGAGATGTAGCTTGCACAAAGATTGCAAAAGTAGAAAAGAGCATAGGTAAGACTAAACCCAAGAAAAGTTTGTTTTCTTTATTGTGGAAAAAATATTTATTGTGGTGTTATAGAAAGTCACAATTGATATTTGGAGTTTGTTGTTTATTTTGGGGAGTCCTTACACTTTCAGACACACTTGTTTACATTAGTCTTTCTGCCTGTTTTAGATGAGCCAAGAAAATTCTGTCATATAGAGACCAGGGTATATGTGGCTGTCAGTAATCCTTATTCCTTCTCTTTATTTCTTTGACTATATATCAAATTTGAAATCAACAAAACTGCTATGTGACTCTGTGTGGAGTAGGTCTTTCTGTTTCATATGGTCAGCTGCTACTATTAAGCAACTAAAACTGAGTGAAACAAGCTTCCTTCTCTTCCTAGAAGTTGCTGGTAGTGGTACTGTCTTTAAAATCATGAACTCTTACCTTCTTAGTGGATTGTCAGTTTTAAACATACTTACTAAAGCATATCGTGTTAGCATTTTACTCAGTGATTCAAATGATTTCTTTCTTTGGTGTGAATACTGAAGTCAGAGTTAATAACAACTTGGCTTAAAAAGTATTATTATTGAGAAATTAAGGTGTCACTTTGCTTATCAGTGGTTCTTAAGTCTGGCCACACATCAGAATGACTTGGAAAGCTTTTTAAAAATAAAGATACCTAACCCCAACTCCAGAACTACTAAATCAGTCTTCAGAGAGTAAGCCTAAAAATCTTCTTTAAAGATCCACAGGTAATTCTGATGTACAATGATTAATAGACTGGCATTTGAGAAGCAGTATTCTGTACACCATGTTTTTCAGCAATGTGATTGTTTTATAATATTATTGATTAATAACTATTGGTTTTTAATTTATTTTAGACATGTTAGTGTGTCTGGTTTCTATGGATATTCAGATGTTTGGCCCTGATGCACTAGCTGCAGTAAAACTCGTCGAACATCCAAGCTCCAGTCATCAAGTTTTATCTGAAATTAGGCCGCAAGCTGTAGAGCAAGTCCAAACCCAGACCCATGTAGCATCTGCCCCAGGTTAGTGTTTTTACATAATCTTTTTCAGTATGATTTTTGGTGTGTAAGATTTAATGCTAAGGATAAATTGAAATATGCAGTACAGGGAACTGGTATGTTACAGTAGAGTAGGCTAAAGGAGTACTCGAGGATGTACTTTTAATTTCTTAGATATTATATGTTCTAGGAGCAGCAGGATCACGGTGAGCACAGAAGAACAGTATAATAGAGAAATGAAGTTGGAAAGGATTGAGAGTGTGGGACATTAGATATTCACAACTGTGAGAGCAATAAGAAGTGACCCAATGGGCTTCTTATTTGTGATTTTGGTCATTGGAAATTGATACACCAGGACTAGATTAATCATATCTTACGTTATCATTCTCTCAGGTGGTCATCAGAATACCTAAGTGTAACACCCCCTAATACTCCTAAATCTTGGGCCAAACACCACAGAATCAGAGCCTAGGATCACACACGTGCATATATATACAAACACATCCACGTGTATATACCTGCACTTGTGCACCCTTCCTAGGGTCCCTTAGGTCAATTCTGTGTAACTCAGATATCTTTAATTAGAATTCAGAACTGACTAATAACCAGCATTCTCTTCAGTACTTGGACTTCTTTCTCCTGGCTCATTAGGAGTCATTTTTATATTTTATTATTCTCACCCTTCTTGTAGAGTGCCTTCTCCACCTTCATTTGTCCTAACAAAAACAATCCATCTTTCCCCTCACCTGCTCTCCCACCGTTCCCAAGACATTTCTCTTTCCTTGTACTTTTTTAAATGGAGGATGCTCATTTTCTCAGTTGATCCTACCTCTCACTTTGCAGTTAATGTGGAGACTGTGCGATATGAATTTCTTCAACTTCTTACCCCTTCACTTAGAAGCTTATTAGTATCTGAACTCATTGTCCTTCTACTTCACCTTGTCTCAGGAGGAGATGTTAACTTCTTACTCTGGGCTCTGAGTGTTGGCTTTCCTCTTTCCTCATTCCTGTATCTTAAACCTCTCTTTCTTTACCTGCTTCCTTTCAGCGTAGAAATACACTCAGATCTTTCTCAACATCCCGCACTACCCTTAAAACAAAAATCTCGTTATCCGTAATCTTTACTACATCCATTTAATCACCAGATCTTCTTGAGTCTTCCTAAAGACAGTCTTCGATTGCCAGTTCACACTCTCATCATGTCTCTCCAGCTTTCTTGTTCTCCTCTCATTTAATCATGGTCCCAGTCTCTCTTCTACTTTAACCCATAGTACCAAAATTATGTACTCTATTTAAGCAAAGTATGTAATATATATAAAATATTTCATTGATTTCCATTATGTCCTGCTGACATATATAGTAGAGTTGTAATATATGTTCATTTAACTTACCTGAATTCAACTAACAGAACTGAGCAAATAATAGAAGTCATGAAAAAATTAGGTAATTTTTGACTGCTAATCTACTCAATGAGCTTTCACCCACAGGCAACAGATGTTAAACAGCCGGTGCATATTGGGGAATCAATGGTCAGAATATTAAGTTTCTCAACCTTGGAAAAGAAATGAAACAATTCATATTGCCAATTAAGTGGATGGTGGGGATTTGTTCTTATCCTCAAAGAAAAAACTGGAGATTAAATTAATTGAGGGCCATGGGGAAACTGTCCAACAAAGAGTTAGAAGAATTAATAAATTGTCAGTAATCCACTGAACTATAAGGGGCCATTTGAAGAATATTCAGGGGTCATTCTGATGAAAGCTACCATCTTTTGCCTTATCACTGACCTGTGATCTGAACAAATGAACCTCCCTAAGATTTGGTCCTCATTTGGCAAATGGACAAGATGAAATATTGAGAGTTGGTGCCTTGCTCATATATGTAGTAATTAATTAAGAGAGGTGAGAATAGACTTCTAAGGGGCTGAAAGAGTTCATTTTTGAGCTGGTGAGTACTTTATTACTTGCTCGTCATGAATGAGAGCTTTTAATTTTCTGATTAGTTACCATTTATAGTTTAGCTTTTTTCCCCTATAGTTTGTTTAATACTGCTTTCTTATGGAATGGTCATCTTCAAACTTGTTTCTCACTTTCCCTCATCACTATGAAAACTTATGTAACTCTTGGCCCATTTTTAGGTTGACATCTGAATTTTTTCATCATAGTTTAGTTGCACATAATGTTTTTTATGTATATTAAATTGACAGCTTTTTTTTTTTTTTTTTTTTTGGTGAGGAAGAGTGTCCCAGAGCTAACATCTGTGCCAGTCCTCCTCTGTTTTGTATGTGGGCTGCCACCACAGCATGTCTTGATGAGCAGTGTGCAGGTCTGTACCCAGCACCTGAACCCATGAAACCTGGGCCGCCAAAGCCGAGTGTGTGAACCTAACCAGTATACCACCAGGCCGGCCCCTAAATTGACATTTTAAAATAAAAATTATAGCACTTTTTGTGGAATCCTGATACTTAACCATCATCCTTTTAGAAAATACACACTCAATATGAAATATTATATAATATCCTTCTTTCTCCTTGAACTCATAATCATCCTATCAATACTTCTCAGCTATAAATTTAGACATTTTAATTTAAAATTTTTCAATTTCCTGTTACCCATAAAGCTCTAAGTATTTAAAATTTTATTTTATCATTACAAGTTTTAGTAATAAACTACATCAAACAATAGTAAATACATTACAAATTTTTATAATTATTAAATAAAAAGTAAAATTGTTGGAAGTGCATCTCTTAATGAGATGGACAAGACTGTTTTCCCTGGTTCTCTGGAAAATATTGCTCCAGTGTGTGTCTGAATGAATAATTTTTGTTCCTCGAATGAAATTGGGTTCAGCATGAAGTGTCTGTTTTTCTTTTTTATAGATGTAAGTTGGAAATCTAGTTCACATCAATAAATAGATAAGGATAGACCTTATAATTCCTTGATCTACATCAGAATCGCCCCAAATTATAAAAATTATATTTAATGATCTTCTGACTTGAGTTCTTTGATTTTGTTGAAATCAAAGAATTGACAATACTTGACTCTCAAAAGTGTTTGTTGCCCAGTCATCAGAGACATTTATTTTTAAGTTTATTGAAAATATATCAAAAAGATATCAGTAAGATTGACTGTAAGTTATACTTTCTAGTCTTTTACTTAGATGCACCTTGTTTAATCTAATATATTCAGGAAGTGTTAGCACAGTGGTTCTCAAACGTTAGAGTGCATCAGATCACCTGGTGGGCTTCAGTGCTGATTTCTAGGCTCCACCTCTGAGCTTCTGACTCAGTGGACCTGAGATTTTTCATTTCTAACAAGTTCACATGAGATGCTGATGCTGCAGGTCAGGAGACTATACTGTGAGGACCACTAGGTTAGAAAAGTTGAAATATTGTTTTTTTCCAAGCCCAATACAATGTTTTTTTGATAAAGTGCTTTTATTGTGTGCTTTGAATACATATTTGTCAAAACCTTGGTGCTACAGATTTACCTCATTCAATTATGGAAAATGTCTGCCACGTAACCTAACTAATAAAGTTAGTCTTTACAGAAGTATCTTGCTTAGGGGCCAGCCCAGTGGCATAGTGGTTAAGTTCGTGTACTCCACTTCGCTGGCCTGGGGGGTCATGGTTTAAGATCCCAGGTGGGGACCTACATCCCGCTCATCAAGCCATGCTGTGGCAGCATCCTATGTGCAAAATAGAGGAAGACTGCCACAAATATTAGCTCAGCACCAATCTTCCTCAAGCAAAAAGAGGAAGATTGGCAACAGATATTAGCTCAGGGCCAATCTTCCTTACCAAAAAAAAAAAAAAATCTTAATTAGCCTCACTTGCTGTTACTTAGAAAAAAGTCCAACTTTATTGTTAAATCCAAGAAAGTATGTTAATATGTGTTCCCCTGACACCTTCCTTACTTCAGAATTCTAAGACAGTTAAACCTACCATGAGTTTGTCATCTGAATGAACTAAGATGCCACCACCTTCAATATTTCTTGAAAATATTCTCTGTACTTTCCTTACACAGATTCGCCTCAAAGTAATGCCCTTGCAGGACATTTGGTCCTGTCCAAAACATCCATAAGACATTTGGTCCATGCCAAAAGATCCTTGATATTTGGTTCTGTCCAAAACCATTTGGCATGGATCAAATATGTTCATGGACGTTTTGGACAGAACCAAATTTCAAGGACCTTTTGGCATGGGCCAAATGTCTTCTGGATGTTTTGGACAGGATCAGATGTCTGCTAATCAAGTAATGCACTCTTTGACAATACTTGAGGGATAGATGAGGGAAGGACATTAAGCAAAAATTGTCATTACTCTATAATATATCTGAATTCGGAATACATCAAAGGGCCAAAATACCCAATTTCTAATGCTCAACACAGCCCTTAACTATAATATATAAAACATTGGGATAGACAGGAAGCCCTACCATAATACCTTGATTAAAGGAGGCTTTGTGAACACTAATGTTTCTAATTCTCCCTTTGGTATTCCAGAGGTTTTTACACTATAATAATAATAGCTAATATTTATGTAATGCTTACTGTGTGCCAGACATTGTTTTAAGTGACTTACATGTGAACTCCTCTAATCTTCATAATGACTTACGAGGTCAGTGTACTGTTATTTTTCCCCCATTTTATAGATAGAGAGGTTAAGTAACTTGCCAGTGGTAACACAGCTACTGAGTGATGGAACTCTAGAGGCAGCCTCCCTGGCTTCAGAGTCATGCATTTAGCCATAATCCTGCAATGGTATAAACGATGTGTGAGAGTTAAAACTTTCTGTTCCAAAGTGAGAAAAGAGCAATTATCAAAGAGGAGGTGATGTTGTCAGGCAAAGCAGTTTTAGGAAGGAATATATACAAAAGTTGAGTATCTGGAAATTGATTCCTTTTAAAGTATAAGTGCTTTAGTATCCTTTGGAATGTCTTCTGATATTCTGAGGGCGATGCTTCTCAGTGTGTAGCCACTTTTATAGTAATTATATCTTTCCAGTTTATATTCTTAATTTAATTGTGGCTGCATCATTCTTCTTTACACTTTGCATGTAAAGTTTCTCACAATTTCTAATGTTTCATATAATCAGTTGTTAATTGATTGAGATTTCAGTCTGAGTAGGCTGTATGCTCACAGTACAATTGGTGAAGATAAGGGAAGAAAATTTCCCTTCAGGCCCTAGAAAGGTATTTTCTGCAACAGTGTCATTAAGTCAGGAGAAGAAAAGACAAGCTGGGGTTGCACCAGGAAAATAATTTTGGTTTTAATTATTATGTTCTGTTAAGAAGCAGCATATCACAGTATGGCCTCTGAAATGTGACACACCTGGAATCAAATTCAGCACTCCTGAAAGAAAGTTTTCCAGCTGCACCCAGCTCTGCTATCTCTGTCATGTATTTCTTTGTGAACTTAATCCCTGAGCTTTCGTTTTTTCATCTGCAAAATGGGGATAATTAAATTTAGACCTATATATAAGGTTAAGACAAATAATGTAAATGTAAATGGCTTAATACAGAGTAAATGTTTATTAAGTGGCAGCTATTAGCTGTTATCCCAGTGGAAGCCTGGAGGTGCCTCATTAAACAAAGGTTAGGATTGCTTCAGATCATTCAAAGATTTGGCTGTGCTGTGGCACTCCTCTAGTTCCAATAATTGAGAAATGCATTTGTTCTGTTTGAGGGTTCTGAAAAGTTTTGCTAAAATGTCATCTGAAAAAAAGTGGGTACATTTTATAAGTTTAAAAACTATAAAGTACTGCTGATTCAATGGTGAAACAGTTAAACTTTAAATTTTATCTATAAATATGTAAGATTCGTGATTATAACTTATTATCACTATGTGACTGTCTATTATCTCATATTTTTCATGTTTGCATTAGTTTCTTTGTATATAACATAGCAGTTCAGCTTTTTGTTCATCTTATCCCAGAAATTTTATATATGCCACTTATAGTTAATACTAATTTTTAAAATTCAGAAGTAAAGTTATTTCTGATGCAGTCTGCTTCTGTAACTAAACTGAGAGATGCTGATTTACTGATGTGTTGAGCTGTGTGACCTTGTGCTAGTTATTTTGCTCACTTTGAGTCTCCGTTTGCTTTTCTGTACCCCCCTCACAGAAGAATTAAGAGAGATAATATATGTAAAGTATTTAACTCAGTGTCTGACCCATGGGAAAATTAGTTTGTTTTAGAGACGTAATCCATTTTATTGTTATTATTCGAATGATTGTGAGGTTTAAAAAATCGTTCATAAAAGCATCTAAGTGCCTAGTATAATATGTGCTCCATTATAGGTTTCTTTCTCAAATTTGTGTATTTTCATTATGTTTATACATCTTTTTAAAAGATATTCATTGGGTATATTAATTGGTTCAGCATCCATGAACTAAATTCAGTGACTAAGTTTTAAAAAATGCTGTAGCTAATGTATTTTTTCCTTTAGCTTCCAGAGCAGTTGTAGCACAGCATGTTGCTCCACCTCCAGGAATAGTGGAAATAGATAGTGAGAAGTTTGCTTGTCAGTGGTAAGTGGTTTATTTCTATTAAGGCTTTATCCTTGGGAAGAATAAAGCAAAAGAGAAAAGGAAATGTATTTCAACAGTCATCCAGAAGGATTTATTCTGTATTTCTCTTTAGTTAGAGTAGAATATCACTTATAGAAAGAAAGGACAATATAAAATCACTTCACCTGTGTTTTGGAATAATTTGAAAGAAATATATTCATCAGAATCTTCAGAATTAAAATAGTCTTTGACTAGAATTTCATTATTATACCGCTCAACTTCTTTTCAGAGTAAAATTTGTGTTAAAAGTTTCTCTGACTTTGCAGAAAATAAGGTTTGTCAGATTATGGAATTTTTTTTTCTTAAATTAATGTTTTTGGGCGCTGGCCCCCTGGCCAAGCTGTGGGGTTTGCCCACTCCGCTTCAGTGGCCTGGGGTTTCACCAGTTCATATCCTGGGCACAGACCTAGCACTACTCATCAAGCCATGCTGAGGTGGGGTCCCACATAGTAGAGCCAGAAGCACCTGCAACTAGATATACAGTTATGTACTGGGGGGTTTTGTGAGTAGAAGAAAAAGAGAAAAGATTGGCAATAGATGTTAGCTCAGGTGCCAATCTTTAAAAAAATAAAACTGAAGTGGACTGAAAAAATAAAACCAGATTTTGTTGTTAAATGTCCCTTCTTTTTCATTAAAAGCAAAACTTCTTGTTCACTGCTCGTTAAGTTTTCCTTTTTCTGGGTATTAAGGGGAAACTAACCAAGTGATAGAATAGCCAGTGTGCCTACATTGACATAGGAAACTTGAAAGTAATATTTTCTTGAGAAGACTGAGTAGTCATATCTCAGCCGCTTTCTGAAAAACTAAATGTAGACTTATTTAGATTTCATTTTGTCATGGGTAGTTGCCTCTACGTTGTTTATGAATTTCAACTTAAATTCTTTAGAAGATTAACGGATTGAAATGTAAGATCATTTTCCGATGATGTATCACTTTTAAAAGTTTCTTTCCTTGATCCCTTTTCTCCCATTCTGTAACATTATTTGTCTCCCATTCCATGCTCCTGTCACTCTGTGTCCCATGTTTTTGGTGCTTTCGTATCTTTGTTCCTGTGACAATTTTCTCTAGACTTTCCCACTTTGCTTAAATCAGGTTTATGGTTTTAAATATCTCTGATTATTTGCTTTTTCCTCATGTTCTATACTGTTGCACCTTGACCCTTTACACTTGATGAGTCTCTTCCAATAATATTTGGAAATGTTTATCTTTTACGTTGAAACCAAAAAAGTTTTTTGTATCTAGTCTTTTTGAAAATTAGGTACTCAGAAGATTATGAAAGTTGGAAAAAAGTATGTACTACATCCACTGTAAAATGTGTCTGTGAATATAGACTTGGTCTTATAAATCCCAGTTTCACATTTCTGCCAGTTCTGGGCGGGAGGAGGAGAGAATCATTTTATGCTTACTTTATCATAATTGTTATTTGATTCAGTCTGTAAGAAACAGCTGTAAGTCAGCCTGTTCTGTATATAGTGAGTCCTAGAAAAAGTCCTGTAAGGATAATGAGACCCCCGATTCTAACTTATAGGTGAAGGTGACTTTATGAAAGAAAAACCCTGAAGTTTGAATGAGTTTGTAATGGGTTAGGAATAGAAGTCTCTGAAGTGGGGGAGAGGGAGTGTGCAGCATGGGAAGTATTGTTTTAGGGAGGAGCTGAAAGCTTGGGCAAGTTTTTTCCTGAAGGAATTTGACCCAAGAGCCAACAAAAGTTTAACTTTAGTTCAGTTTTTCCTCTATTTTCCACATCTCTAAAGCTCATATTTGGGAACTTCTGTGATTTTTTTCATTATTACAAGACAAGAACCTGAGTAGATATTCACTGAATATAACTATTTGTTGTAGAGTATTTGTTGCCAACAGACCAACCCTACTCTCGCTAGAATGTGAACACAGTTTTTATGTTAATGATTTTTTATACTAAAATAAACATGATTAAATAGTTAATCTCTTTTGATTTGATATAGTCTTTCTAAAACCTAGGATGTATTTTTGCTAATAGCATATGAGATAGTGAAATTTGATTAATAGGTCTAATTATTAGTTTATAACATTTCTTTCAAATGGCTTTAGTATATTTAAATATAGACTCCCCTATAGTATATTGCATAATGCCATTTATTTTTCTCCTCTTTTAGGCTAAATGCTCATTTTGAAGTAAATCCAGATTGTTCTGTCTCTCGAGCAGAAATGTATTCTGAGTACCTCTCAACTTGCAGTAAATTAGCTCGTGGTGGAATCCTAACATCAACTGGATTTTATAAATGTCTTAGGTAGGATGCATAGTTCTTAACTTTAAATAAAGTTAATTTACATCACTTACAACACCTCTTGCTCTTTAGAGAAAATACCAACTATCTAGATCTACTTTTAAATATCTCCACTACTTTGAATTTCATATGGTTAGGTTGTAGTATGGTGGAAGTTTAAATACAAGGGAATTTTGGAAATCTCATCTGGTGTTTGCATTTGAGAATTATGAGGTTTATCAAAGAAAGAGAAGGAACAAATTAAGTTTACTTTTTTCCTATCTACTTTTTTCCTATGTTAAAAGACATAACCTTTACCCTTTTTAATCATGAATAATAGTCTATATAATAATACTCTGTCTTCATATAGCAAGGCTTGATATTTTGAAAAGTTCACAAAATAGGCATAGCCTAGATGCAACTAACTATTTTGTTTCTTATATATGCAGTAGAATTATTTAAAACCCAACAATGTTAATAAATATTGATTTTAAAAGTTGGAGAATTGAACTTTTATATTTCTTTCTTTGCTTCCCACCCTTGCAGAATATAACTATAGGAATCATACTGGTTCATACATAAGTAGCAGTGAATATACTGCTGTTGTTCATGTAAACATTGTTAGAAGTTAGTGTTTTTGCTAGTGTACTTGTTATCAAAACTGAGGGTGTGTGTACTTTACAGAACGGTCTTTCCAAATCATACAGTGAAGAGAGTGGAGGATTCTAGTAACAACGGGCAGGCGCATATTCATGTAGTAGGAGTAAAACGGAGGGCTATACCACTTCCCATCCAGATGTACTATCAGCAGCAGCCAGTTTCTACTCCTGTTGTTCGTGTTGATTCTGTTCCTGATGTATCTCCAAGTCCTTCACCTGCAGGTATTAATTTTTATTGTGTTTTAAATACTACTAATTTAATAATAAAACTAAATAAAAACTTACATACATTTAAAATGTAACTTTTCCTTGTTTTTCCAGTAGCATTTTCTTGCTTGTTCTTTTGTGTTATCATGTGATGCAAAGTTGTTAGATGTTAATTTCTTAAAGCTATTTTCTCTTGCATTAAGTAAAATAATTCCTACATGCAGGTTTTCAGTCATTTCATTATGAATTTTCACTTTTACCCCGTTTTCAGGAATCCCTCATGGACCACAAACTGTAGGAAACCATTTTCAGAGGACTCCTGTTACCAACCAGTCTTCAAATTTGACTGCAACACAAATGTCTTTTCCAGTACAAGGTGTTCATACTGTGGCACAGACTGTTTCAAGAATTCCACCAAATCCTTCAGTTCATACCCACCAGCAGCAGAACGCTCCGGTGACTGTCATTCAAAATAAAGCTCCAATTCCTTGTGAAGTCGTTAAGGCTACAGTAATCCAGAATTCTATACCCCAAACAGCAGTTCCTGTTAGTATTTCTGTGGGAGGAGGAGCTGCTCAGAGTTCTGTGGTTCAGAATCATAATACAGGGCCACAACCTGTTACAGTTGTGAATTCCCAGACACTGCTTCACCATCCATCTGTACTTCCACAACAGTCTCCATTACACACAGTGGTACCAGGACAGATACCTTCTGGCACTCCCGTTACAGTAATTCAACAAGCTGTCCCACAGAGTCATATATTTGGCAGAGTACAGAACATACCAGCATGTACTTCTACAGTTTCACAGGGTCAACAGTTAATCACCACATCACCCCAACCTGTGCAAACTTCATCTCAACAGTCATCAGCTGGGAGCCAGCCGCAAGATACTGTTATCATAGCACCCCCACAGTATGTAACAACTTCTGCATCTAATATTGTCTCAGCAACTTCAGTACAGAATTTTCAGGTAGCTACGGGACAAATGGTTACCATTGCTGGTGTTCCAAGTCCACAACCCTCCAGGGTAGGGTTTCAGAACATTGCACCAAAACCTCTCCCTTCTCAGCAGGTTTCGTCAACGGTGGTACAACAGCCTATTCAACAACCACAGCAGCCAACTCAACAAAGTGTAGTGATTGTAAGCCAGCCAGCTCAACAAGGTCAGACTTATGCACCAGCCATTCACCAAATTGTTCTTGCTAATCCAGCAGCTCTTCCAGCTGGTCAGACAGTTCAGCTCACTGGACAACCAAACATAACTCCATCTTCCTCACCATCGCCTGTCCCAGCAACTAATAACCAAGTCCCTACTGCCATGTCATCTTCTTCCACCCCTCAATCACAGGGACCACCTCCTACTGTCAGTCAAATGCTATCTGTGAAAAGGCAGCAACAGCAGCAGCATTCACCAGCACCCCCACCACAACAGGTACAAGTACAAGTTCAGCAGCCACAGCAAGTACAGATGCAAGTTCAGCCACAGCAAACGAATGCAGGAGTTGCTCAGCCTGCTTCTGGTGAGTCTAGTCTGATAAAACAGTTGCTGCTTCCAAAGCGTGGCCCTTCAACTCCGGGTGGTAAGCTTATTCTCCCAGCTCCACAGATTCCTCCCCCTAATAATGCAAGAGCTCCCAGCCCTCAGGTGGTATACCAGGTGGCCAATAACCAAGCAGCAGGTTTTGGAGTGCAGGGGCAAACACCAGCTCAGCAGCTATTGGTTGGGCAGCAAAATGTTCAGTTGGTCCAAAGTGCAATGCCACCCGCAGGGGGAGTGCAAACTGTGCCCATCTCGAACTTACAAATATTGCCAGGCCCACTGATCTCAAATAGCCCAGCAACCATTTTCCAAGGGACTTCAGGCAACCAGGTAACCATAACAGTTGTGCCAAATACAAGTTTTGCAACTGCAACTGTGAGTCAGGGAAATGCAACTCAGCTTATTGCTCCAGCAGGAATTACCATGAGCGGGACCCAGGCAGGAGTTGGACTTCAGGTGCAAACGCTTCCAGCCACTCAAGCATCTCCAGCTGGACAATCATCTTGTACAACTGCTACTCCCCCATTCAAAGGTGATAAAATAATTTGCCAAAAGGAGGAGGAAGCAAAAGAAGCAACAGGTTTACATGTTCATGAACGTAAAATTGAAGTCATGGAGAACCCATCCTGCCGACGAGGAACCATGAACACCAGCAACGGGGATACAAAGGAAAATGAAATGCAAGTGGGAAGTCTTTTAAATGGGAGAAAGTACAGTGACTCAAGTCTACCTCCTTCAAACTCAGGGAAAATTCAAAGTGAGGCTAATCAGTGCTCACTAATCAGTAATGGGCCATCGTTAGAATTAGGTGAGAATGGAGCATCTGGAAAACAGAACTCAGAACAAATGGATATGCAGGATATCAAAAGTGATTTGAAAAAACCTCTAGTTAATGGAATCTGTGATTTTGATAAAGGAGATGGTTCTCATTTAAGCAAAAACATTCCAAATCACAAAACTTCCAATCATGTAGGAAATGGTGAGATATCTCCAGTGGAACCACAAGGGACTTTAGTTGCCACTCTGCAAGATACTGCCAAAGGTGATCAACTAGAAAGAATTTCTAATGGACCCATATTAACTTTGGGTGGTTCACCATCTGTGAGCAGTATACAGGAGGCTTCAAATGTGGCAACACAGCAATTTAGTGGTACTGATTTGCCTAATGGACCTCTAGCTTCAAGTTTGAATTCAGATGTGCCTCAGCAACGCCCAAGTGTAGTTGTCTCGCCACATTCTACAACCTCTGTTATACAGGGGCATCAAATCCTAGCAGTTCCCCACTCAGGATCCAGAGTATCCCATTCTCCTGGCCTGTCATCTGATGTTCGGTCTACAAATGGCACAGCAGAATGCAAAACTGTAAAGAGGCCAGCAGAGGATAATGATAGGGAAACAGTCACAGGAATTCCAAATAAAGTAGGAGTTAGAATTGTTACAATCAGTGACCCCAACAATGCTGGCTGCAGTGCAACAATGGTTGCCGTGCCAGCAGGAGCAGATCCAAGCACTGTAGCAAAAGTAGCAATAGAAAGTGCTGTTCAGCAAAAGCAGCAGCATCCACCAACATACGTACAGAATGTGGTCCCACAGGTAAGTCATTCTACTATGACGTTTCTCCTACAAAAATTCTGATTTTTAAATATGATTTTGGGGGAAATGTACTGTTTTTCCATGTCTTATTTTGGAAAGTTAGTGGTATTAGCTCATCAGTGTACTCAAGCTGTCGTGCTCTTTAATTTTTCTCTGACTTGGTAATACTAAACAGTTTTCAATTGTTAACTTTTGCACATGGTTTAAAGAATCTTTCTACGTTGTTATAGACCCAAATTAGTAATTTTGTAGACCCGAGATAGAGAAGCACTTGTAATCTAACATCTTTTGGAGAAGTTTTAAAATGTAACTTAGTCTTCTTTTGGATTGGGCAGGGGGCATTGTTAAAAGTACTCCGAAAGGGAATTTCTATATTTGATTTTGACATGAATGTGTTTTTGTGCCTCTTTTCACAGTACTTTTGTAAAAAAGATGAATCCCATAAGAACTTTATTAAGTGGTTCTTGTTATATTTATGTATTGAATTAGTTGCCTTTATTCTTTAAAAAGTATGATTACTTATAATTTCAATTTGTTTCAACTATTTTTATATTCTTCATTTTTATTTCTCACTCCTCTACTTTACTATGTTTCTCCTGTTCCCTTTTTATACCTACTATTCCATCTCTGCGTATGTTAGTAAATAAAAGTGTTCTTTAGGATCAGTGCTACTGAATTGAGGGTCCAGTCAACCTGTAAAAATTTTGAGGACAATCTTATATGCTATTTCCACTGAAACTAGGGGTTCACTTAATGATTGTGTTGAACCTATTTCCTGGATTACTTCTCCTTCACACTCTCTTTCTTAATTCCTACATAGCCAGAAACTTCTGTAACTCTTGCCAACTCTGATAGCATTCTTCTGGCTTGGGTTTCTTCTCTGTGCTTGTGATGATGACGGCAGATCTATGGCCATTGTTGGCATGGGTACCAAATCTTGATGAGGGGGACAGCAAAAAGGAAGATGAAAGAACAGAATCCCTTGCTTCACAACAGTTCATCGACTAATATGCATCTTTCTTCATGTGTATGGATAAAGCTAGACAGTGCTGCTCTGGGAGTACAGTGAGATCTTAATTCATGTGTTAGTATTGGTTAGAGCTATTTCAAGGTGCCTAAATAGATTGTCTTCTTTAGTGGATATTATGTACATGGCAATGATTAATACTGCATTTGATGGAAAATACTAAATCATTTTTACTTGTTTGAGTTTTTCATTTATTAAACACACTAAAAATGTTTTTATATAGTGCAATGTCTAGCATTTAGTAAGCATTCAGTAAATTGGGTTTTATATTTTTTCTTATATTTAATAATTTGCTGATTCATCTTGCTTATGTGCCTATCTCTGTTTTTTCCTCCTAAATTCCTTTATAATCTTAAATAGTTATAATAGACCAAGCCAAATTAGAGG
This sequence comes from Equus quagga, assembly GCF_021613505.1. Lineage (NCBI taxonomy): Eukaryota > Metazoa > Chordata > Mammalia > Perissodactyla > Equidae > Equus > Equus quagga. The sequence goes on along the minus strand of NC_060267.1, from coordinate 21,764,467 downwards.
AAAACTCTATTACTATGAAATCGTTTCATTAACTGTCATTTTTGTATCATTAATCTTCCAGTGTGATTATATTCAATAATGATACCTATAGTAACAAAAAACGAATAATAATACCGCCTAAGATTAGGAACTTTGCGCTAAAGCATTTTCTCATTTAATCCTCACAGCAACTCCATTAGGTAAAAACTGTGATCTTTGTTTTTGAGATGAAGTCCCAAGATGCTAAATAACTTACCTAGGGTCATCAACTAATATGAGGTGGTGCCAGGACTGAAACCAAAACTTATGCTCTTAACCCATTTCTCCACTATTCTGAAAGATTTCTTTGTGAAGTTCTAGAAAGCCCTTTTATATCTAACATATTGATTATTTCAACTATTAGATTATAGGATGTCAGTTCCACTAAATGATAATTTTAGGACATTAATGCTAAAACTCTTTACTTAACACACTGGATATGTATGCATCTAATTCACACCATAAAATTAATGTATTTTATTCCTAATCTGAAAAATGTGAGCTAAACTTAATGTGTTCTCCTCAAGAATGTAGTTTGTTTTGAATAGCTACATTCTTTAATTCTATAATTGGTGTTTGGCATGTAGAAATTTAAAACTTTTCAAAGAAAAAGAGACATAGCATGCATGGTGTCTATAAGAATGAGAATCAAAAACGAGGGTTCTTCTGTATAGAGCTTAGCACAGTGCCTGCTGCATAGTTAGGCACTCAATAATGGTGCAGGTATATTTTCTGCTCCCATGTAGGCTAAAGTGCCTATAAAGGCTAAAAAATGACCAGCTGTTCAAGACGGCATTATAAGTTTCCTTTGAGGAGTAGGCTGTTAGGCCTTCTTAAGAGCCTGCTAATAGAAAACCATTTTCATTGTTGCCCAGATTCTTTACATTTCTCTATCTATTCTTAAAGTTGCATTTTAGACCTTGGTTTAACACCGTTTTATTCACTGTTTTAATTGGTACCTTAAAAGGGTAGATGAAACAGAGGATTTTTAAATGTGATTTTTCAGCCAAATCTTGTTATTTCCACCATTTCAAGGGGTCTGGGAATGTTAAGAAGTCACCTAGACCCCAAGAAGGGACTTCCAGACTTACAGAATGCTCAGGGCTGGAAAGACTGCAGGGGAATGTCCCTGCTGAGAGTGGACAACAGGTAATCCTTCCTAATACCATTACTATGTCATTTTTTTCCCCCCGATTTTGTTCCTTCTCGCTGCTGTTAATCAGCTGTATTAATTTCATTACAGAAAAAAATTAGCAACAATAAAGGAGAAAGGTATATAAAAGTAAATTATATAACCATAGATTTTGTATTTAGTATTTAGCTGGTAGGTCATATAAGTACAAAATAAATTGTACCTACGTAAAGGCAAATTTCTGTATTTGTTTGTAGCTGCTTATTTTCAGTTTGTTATATTTGCAAGTTAAAGTGCAACATACAGGATATTGTTTCTGAAAGACCTGCCATTCGTGAATTCCTCTCTCCTGGAGACATAAAGCTAGATTGGCATATAAACAAATAAAAATGAATTAAAAATGAAAGAAAATTAGTTACAAATACTCACCTAAAGACTTGGCTTTTCCAGGAGCGTGTAAAACACATGTTGAACATACCTATATTGTTAATCCCATGGCCTGGTAACATGCCAAATTCTTGCATATAAAAATAGTTTACTTAAGGATGTGCCTATTTGAGGTATTTTATATATGCTGCCCCTCAGTCCCCTGTCCTTCACATATGAGTCAGACCTCATGTGCTCCTGTGTAACGCTGTGAATATTGATATTCTCCTGGTCCCTTCCCTTCTTGATAAAGATTTGAAAAGTTACTCAACCCATCAGAAAGCAGATCTTTAGCCTCAAGGGGGCAGCATTTAGTCAGAGCCACTGAAGATCATTTTAGCAAGAGCCAAGAGAATATCATTTCAGTGTTTTTTAAAGAGTACTGCTGCTCAGATCTGTAGACTAGTGGCACATTGTAATAACTAAGAAAGGTGTTACCACTAAACAGAAGTTTTTTGTTTACATTTCACTGTGTTCTTACAAGACAGGCTTGTTTTGTATTGATGATCTAGATAAGAGGAAAAAACCTGGTAGTTTAAGAAAATGAGGGAATGTTAGAACAGAAGGAGCCTTAGATATTATCTTGTCTAAAACCCTCATTTTTAAGAGCTGAAATAACTTCCACATTCACAAACATCTCTTTTCCAGTGATTTCTATTATTGTCTTAATTCTCTTCTCTAAAGATCTGTACGTTTAGACTAAGTATAATCTCTTACATCATATTTAGAGTAAATCTAATTCTTGTTCCTTATAAACATTTGAAAGTATCTCTCATTACTTACTTCTTCTTTAGAATACACTTTCCCAGTTCCTTAGGTGTCATAATGTCTGGTCTATTCATCATTATATTTACCTTGACCAGTTATTTCCATTTTATAAGTGGCTTTCAAAATGTATAGTTAGAAGTGAACACATTGTTTCATTACTACTTAGTAAAAGAGTTTGAGAATAAGTTATGACTTTGTAGTTTTTCTAACACCAATTGAAATGTTTAAATTGTAGTCTTATTCTAAGGTTTTTAAAGTTTAATATTAATAAGAAAGTAAGGATTTAAGAACCTCAACTCCTCTCTCATATCAGAAAATATCTTAAAATATCTTATTCTAAGGTTGGTTGGTTTGTTTTGTGAGGAAGATTCTCCCTGAGCTGACATCTGTTACCAATCCTCCTCTTTTTTGTTTTTTTTCTTTTTTGCTTGAGGAATATTAGCCCTGAGCTAATGTCTGTGCCAGTCTTCCCCATACTTTGTACGTGGGATGCCTGATGAGCATGGTTGATGAGTGGAATAGGTCCAAACCTATGAACCCCGGGCCACTGAAGCGGAGTGCATGGAACTTTAATCACTCAGCCACGGGGCTGGCCCCCTATTCTAAGGTTTTTAAAGTTTGATATTAATAAGGGGGGCCAGCCCCATGGCTGAGTGGTTAAGTTTGCACGCTCTGCCTCGGTGGCCAGGGGTTTCGCTGGTTTGGATCCTGGGTGCTGACGTGGCACTGCTCATCAGGCCATGCTGAGGTGGTGTCCCACATGGCACAACTAGAAGGACCCACAACTGAAAATACACAACTATATACCGGGGGGCTTTGGGGAGAAAAGGGAAAAATAAAATCTTAAAAAAAAAAAGTTTAATATTAATAAGAAAGTAAGGATTTAAGAGCCTCAATCCCATCTTATATCAGAAAATATTATCAGTGTAATCTAGAATTTTCAGCCATAATTTACTCTTGAAAAGGTGATAAAGGAAAGCAATATTGTAATTTCTTATTTAACAAAAAAGCAATATCTTTGCCAAAAGTAAAAGAAATCACAGAATTGTTTCATATTCTTTGTGTAGTTTTACTTTTCTGATCACCCACTGCTGGAGTTGTGTCTTTTTTGTTTTGATTAAAAAAAAAACTGATAGAAAAAATTAGCTCTTCTTCAATAGAGTAGAGTGATGATATAGAATATTCCTGAAGAGTAATCATTCCAAAAAATGCAACTTTGAAACCTACTTTTACTTTTACATTTGAGTTAGGATTATGGCTAATGATCTGGTAATTCACAGTAAACAACGTTTAGAAAAATTAAACTTTTACATCCTAGAAAGATATATTTTGTATTCACTTGTGAAAGACCTAATTCTTAAAACATAATTAATTTAAATGGTGTTTTGAAAAGCATGCAGTACAATACAAACAACCTACTAAAAGTTAGTTTTCTTGAAGCCAGCCTGGGTGCCTGAGTGGTTAAGTTTGCATACTCCGCTTTGGTGGCCCAGGGTTTGCAGGTTTGGATCCCAGGCACGGACCTAGCTCTCCTTGTCAAGCCAGGCTGTGACGGCATCCCACATAAAATAAAGGAAGATTGGCAATGGATGTTAGCTCAGGGCCAATCTTCCTCACAAAAAAAGAAGAGAAAGTAGTTTTCTTAAAAGAAATATACAATTTTTAATATAGAAGGAGACCTAAAAATATTAATTCCTGTGGTCAAAAAATTATGAGCCTTGGAATTTCTCATTTGGTACTTCTGTAAGTACTTTAATTCTTTTTATTTCATTGATGTATTTAGCTCTAATTCTTTTGGTTGTCATTTGTTTAGTTTTTATTGTGAAATTTTTCCAACTTACACAAAAGTAGGGCCAGTAAAGCCCCCTTGTATCCTAGCTTCAAATATTATCACTATCTTGCCTTTCTGGTTTCATCTATTCCTCACCAACATCATTTTTTTTTTCCTGGAGTACTTTAAAGCAAATCTCAAACATTATTTCATTTCACCAATAAATACTCTGTATATATTTTTCTAATAAAGTACTTTTAAATATATATAAATATATATATCCACATTACTAAATAACACCTAACAAAAATAGTAATTTCTTAATATTATCTGCCACCCAGGTCATGTTCAGTTCCCTAGCTGTCTTAAAAAAAACTTTTTTTAAGCAAGTTGTTTGAATTAGCGTGCACAGGTTTCTACACATTGCATTTGGTTACTGTGTCTTTTATTCATTCTTAATTTAACAGCCCACATTAACTTCATTCATCCTTGCCACATCTCTCATTAACATTTGGGGTTAAAATATCCTGTGATTCCCTGTTATTAAATTTTCTGTGTGACACCAATAAGAGTTACACAATGAAAGAAAGGTAGGATAATGATTTGTTAGCACTTATAAAAATAAGCTTAATTTGCAAATATATGACAAAAGAGTCAATAAAATACCTAATTTAAATGGTAGTAGTATAGGGAACCAGAAGGTTCATTTTGAGGGAATTTGATACCACTGACAAATTTACCGTTTAGTTAAAATTCTGGGATATTTGTAACTTGTCACTCTGCAGTATTTGTATTTAGCCGAAGCTGATCTTCTTGGTTACTCCCACTTATTAGAAGTTCCTGAAGGTATAATGCAGTATTTTCATTTCAAGGAAACAGTTTGACTGATTTTCTTGATAGGCTGATTCTCATGTTATCTTCCTTTCCTTTCTCTCTCCTCTTTTTTTTTTTTCCTGTCTGCTTTCTCACCATCAGTTTTTATGGCTTTAATAATTTGCAGGTGAATGATTGTTAGATCCATGTTTCCAGCATTAAGTTCTCTTGATAGACATTTGTAGTTGTTGATCTGTCACTGTCCCCAAAGTGAACTTATCTTTCCTCCAGAATATGGTTTCCCTTCTGGACTTCTCTTTTAGCGTAATAATAGTGGTAGTAATTGCCATTTATTGAGCATCTAGAGCACCAGGCTCTTCATGTTTAGTTTTGCTAGTCTTTCCACCATCCCATAAGTTAGATTCCATTACTTTATATATGAAGTAACTGAGGATTAGAGAGGTTAAGTAGGTTGCCCAGGGTCACATAGCTAGGTCAAAGGCAGATTGAAAATTGAGTCCTGATGTGGTCAAGCTGGAAGATCCATTCCTTCCCATGACACCTGTGCTGCCCTAAAATGCATGTGTATATTTTTTCCACTAACAATATTGTAAAATCTTAAGGTTGGGACCCTGTTATAGAAACAGCTTCTATCACATTCCAAAAGTAGATTTTTTTTCTTAGCGATTAGAACTCAAAAAGTTCTTATGACTTCACATTTCTAAGAACTTTTTCTTTCAGCAGTTTATTCTCTTCCTTTTTTCATTTTTAAGCTATAGCTTTATATGTTTGTGTTTTGTCTGTTTTTTAAATTATTATGGCTTTTAAATCTGAAGTTTTCAGCAATTTTTAACTTAGTTTTGTGAGACTATTTCCAATATTACCTTATAAACGAACAAGTACATTTAATATTTTACCAAAGTTTAAATTTATTGCCTTTTAACAATGCTTTGAAAATGGGTGCTACCATTTCTATGAGAAATTCAATATTATTTTTCCCTTTATAGTATATTATGAATGAAGTCTGAGTTAAGCCTTCAAAGAAAATATATTGCCTCAAATTGTTTTAAGCTACATTATAATTATTTATTTACATGTTTTTCAGAGAGGAAAGGATGGGGTATAGAAGAAAAAGAACATAGCTTGTATTTAAAGGACTTACACCTGCAGTTAGAATCCTTTTACTTGTATTATCAATCAAAAGTTATAACGGAGCAACTTTAAAAACTAAAGTTGTTAGTTAAAACAGCTTACTGCAAAATAATATTTACAACATTCTACTTATATGGGTGCATCACTTTTAACGTCTGACATTTTCTTTGCTTTTCACTATAGTTTGTTTTATATTTATTTAAAATGTAAGGAAATGTTATTCAAAGAAATAATAATATGCAGTTAAATTGTCCTTGTGAAGAATATGTCTAAGTAAACCAAATGGGTGCATTTATAGTAGATTTATTTATCATTTTAATCTATAATTATGTGTTTCTACCCAATTTTATTAACATGAAAACATCTTAATTCTAAATATATATTCTATAACAATATCAATGTGATCTTGCCTCTGTGGTTTGTATGAAATAAAAGAATCTGACTTCCTAAATATTTTTGTAAAAATAGTTACCTTTTTTAAAAGAATTTTTAAAAGACAATCATTAAAACTACAATGTAAGTTTCGTATGTTAGAAGTGTGTAACTATCAATGTAATGAACCTTATAAGCCTATACTATAAAATCTGAATGGTTTTCAATGTCATCTCACAAGCTATGCCGTTGTGCTTTTTCACAGAACACTCCGATGACGCCTTCACCAGCTGTACAAGTGCAGAGCCAGCCTAACAGTTCTCAGCCTTCTCCGTTCAGTGCATCTAGTCAACATGCGGATCCAGTGAGAAAACCTGGACACAACTTCATGTGTCTGTGGCAGTCTTGTAAAAAGTAAACGGCAATTTTATTTCATATACATAAATACTCTTTGTTCTAGAATGCTTTTGTATATAAATTTCTGTTGTCTATAGTTCCATGAAAATTTTCTTTTTCTTTCTTTCTTTTTTTTTTTTAACAAGGCAGATTGGCCCTGAGGTAACATCCTTTGCCAGTATTCCTCTTTTTGCTTGAGGAAGATTGTCACTGAGCTAACATCTGTGCCAGTCTTCCTCTATCTTATGTGTGATGCTGCCACAATGAGGCTTGATGAGCAGTGCCAGGTCCGTGCCTGGGATCTGAACCCGCAAACCCGGGGCCGCCGAAGCTAGCACTCCAACTTAACCACTACACCACTGGGCTGGCCCCAGAAAATTTCTTTTGAAACCACTAACTTATAGCAAAAATATTTTGTTGTGATGTTTACATAGATCCAGTGGCACCTAAGCTAAGACATTTATGTAAATGGTGGAAAGAGCTTCTTTGCCTAATGGTAGGTTATTAGATAATGTGTTTTAGTATTAGTTTTTAACAAAAGAAAATCAACTAATAATTTGATTTTATATTTGGCTATGAAAAGAAATAGGTTTTTTAAAGTGATGGTGTTAGTAGCGACTGTAAAATTTCTATATAGTAGAAACATAAAAGTAATAATCTGTTAGGAAGAATGACTTGTCTTAAATTTGGATTTTGGATGGACGTCCCATGAAAAGTATTTTTAAAGCCATATTCTCTCTCAATTTAATAACTAAGGTGAACAATGAGTAGAACTGAACTTCTTAAATAAGGGTTTCTTAGACTTGAAGGAACACTTGAGAATAATATTGGTTAAAATAAAATCTTAGTTCCTTTAACTGTACTCAGCCAAGACCCTTTGCCTTGTCACTTTTTAGAGCTGTAGACTAAGGTACTTGTCTTAATAGACATAATAGCCTTCATTTTTAGATATCAAAGATTTCATTTCACTTTTCCTGATAGTGGAAATTACCACATCCTTTTAAACCTTGTTTGCTCTTCATAATTTGATGATATATTACAGACATTGTATTTTGCTGTAAACTTCATATACAGATTTGCTGAAGGATTATAGGTCTCAGTGTATAGCCTAGGGATTGTTAATAGTATGCAAAGTTTCTTTCCACAGTGTTTATCAAACTTTAAATTTCAAACCAGTAGTGGGGCCATGAAATAATTTTGGCGGGTCTCTACCAGTGGGTTTTTGCCTGTTTTTCTTTTCTATGAAAGCATTAATAAAATAGATCAGATTCCATCATGTTAGTAAAGGTAACTATTGTTTCCAGTTATATATGTATATTATACCTGTATGTGTGTACGAAATCATAATGTAAACTCTGTTTGTCAAAAAGTTGTTTAAAAATCAGTGCTTTAGGTTGTCTCTGATTATTTCTTTGATTTATTTAATTTGACCATCTCTTTTTTTTAGTTTATAAGTTAATTTGAAATTTTCTTCACTGATGTCAATTCTATTCTTTCCCCTTTTCTGTTTTTCCATGGCAAATAGGAGCTGATGGAATAGGTAGTCAGCTAATGCTGCTTGTTGACTAAAAAGTTTGAGAATAGCTGCTTTGGATGAAGTGTTTAGAGTATTTAAAGAAGAAAAATTTGGAAGAGTTAATGGAGCCAAATGTACCGCTCGGTTTCCCATCTTGCTAGCAGGATCTGTGTTGTAAAATTTGATGATGTACCTTTTCTGAACAAGACATACTCAACAAGCCTTCTTAGAGTCATTTTTAAAGCTATTTTTAGATACTACATTGGTGATAAATTCAGTTTGATTCTGCGAATATTTATTGAGCACCCTTTAGGAGGGTGCATTTGCTCGGAGCTACAAATAGAAAGCTCACTCTCAGCCCTTAGGGAAGCAGATCAAAAAAACAACTAAATTACAGTATAAATAAGTGCTGTAAAAAGATAGTTTCATAGTATTATTTGCAGCATAGTGGACAGTTAATGTAATGCTGGGTTGGTTAGAAAAGTTTTACTACATATATTACTTTTGGGTTGGATCTTGAAGAATGTGTAGGAATTTGTCATGCAAAAATAATTCCAGTCAGAATATCAAGTGCAGGGAGTTATAGAAGGAGATGGTATGCCCAGGAAACTATGAGAAGCTTCCTTTCATAGAATTAAAAGTAATTTCGAGTATGCGTTTAACCTGTTTTTAGTTCTATGGTACGACCATACTTTATATGATCTTTTTGTATTTGTAATTCTTGTAATATGTAATATAGATTCTTTTCATTGAGCCACTGACTCTTACATCACCACGTATCAGTAATTGGTCTTTTAATCTGCAGGCTTGTGTATCTAAAACATGGGGACCCCACTCTTTAAAAATCTACACATTATCTACACCCTGCAGAAAAATAGCATCAATCCCTTCATTATGAGTTCTTCAAATATCCAATCAGTGTTTACATTTCTCCGCTTTTCTTTGTTTAGAGTTTGAATTGGAATTCAAGATTCAAGCATTGCCTCTGGTTGAGAAGTCTTTAAATCTCTTTTAATCTGTAGTTTACCCCTCCATCTCTCTTAATTTTTTTCCTTGCAATTTTACGTTGGTAAAAGCAGGTCATTTGTCCTGTAAAACATCACAATCTGGATTTTGCTGGTATAGTTTGGCATGTTACTCTGACCCTGTATATTCTATAAGTTGGTAGTTAGGACCAGATGTTTGATCAGATTCTGGTTTAGTTTTTACGAAGACCGTTTTAGAAATGACATTGTGTACTTCCACCAGGAGATATATAATATCTTGTTGCTTCGCTTTTTGTGATGTAAACAGCCATTGAAAATCCTTGCCTATATCCATTATTTCATTAAGAGTTGAAAATGTAAAAGTTCCCCCTTTTTATCAACTCTTTGATTTCTCTGAGGAATAGTTAGTTGCTAGAGAAAAGGCTAGATAGATTGATTATTTCTATTATTTACCACTTTTGAAAATAGTTGTTTACTAACACTCCACAAAGGTGACCATGAGGTTTGGTTTTTTGTTTGTTTTTGGTTTTAGTATGATTTTAAATGAACTTATGAATTTAAACGTGTTAGATATTTCAATGTACTGCAATTAATTTATCCTTCTTAATGTTCAAGTTATCTCGTCTTTCGCCGGTAAACATGTTTAAGCTGGTTCCCAAGTCCACTGGTTGTGATCTTAACATATGTGTCTTTGGTAGTTTCCTTGCTTTCTGTTAGACAAAATGTTCCAGGCTTATCTTGTACATTTCCTGCCCCATACCAAGAAGCAACTGTTTTTCCAAGGACATCTGGTGTCTTTTGATGAGAAATGGTATTTAGTTAAGGCTCTGGGGAGTACCCATTGCTTTTATGTTGGTTATTGTTTCTAGAACTTTTCAGTGGACTAGATAAAATGATTTTTTTTTCCTTTTTTTGAGGAAGATTAGCCCTGAGCTAATGTCCACTACCAATCCTCCTTTTTTTGCTGAGGAAGATTGACCCTGAGCTAACATTCGTGCCCATCTTCCTCTGCTTTATGTATGGGACACCTGCCACAGCATGGCTTGATAAGTAGTGTGTAGATCTGCGCCTGGGATCCCAACCAGCGAACCCTGGGCCGCCTAAGCAGAACACACAAACAACCACTGTGCCACCGGGCCAACCCCTAGATAAAATGATTTTTGTCTTATGTTTAGAAAGACCTTCTCAGTTCTTAGATCATGAAATACACATTTTGTTGCCTTCCACTACTTTAATATGTTAACTTTTTCATCTTTCTATAATTTAGTTTCATGTATAAAATGAAGTTTATGAATCTAGCTTTTATTGTTTTCCAAATCGCTAATATGTTGGCGAGTTCATCTTTCCCTTAGGCATTTGAATTGCCACATTTAATATATACTAAATTCCTGTATACTTTTTCCATTTCTGGATTACTTGTTATCCCAATGGTCTCTGTCCTTATCATACTGTCACTTTAAATTTTAATGTTGGCTATGGTAAGTTCTTCCTCTTAATTTTTCTTTGTCAGAGTTTCTCATTATTTTTTCAAGCATTTCCCTTGTACCAGGCACTGTGCTAGGTTTTGAAATTAGAGTGATATATAAATCAGACTTGGTACCTGCACAGATATTTATTGTTTCAAATGAACTTTAGAATGTTTTTAGAGATCCCCCCAAAAAAGCTTGTTGGGATTTTCAAGTGTAATTGCTTTTAATGAATGGATATTTTTGTTTGTTTTCTAATAGTGAACATTTTTTCCAGTATTGAGTCATTCGCTCCAAGAAAAAGGTATCAGCCCATGATATTCTAGTCTTTTTTTCCCCAGGAGAACTTGAATGTTTTCTTCACATCACTCTGCAGCTTTATTAAGTTTATTCCCAGTTGTGGTTCTTATTTTTTGTTGCTATCATAAGTGATCTTAACTTGTATTATATTTTTCAACTGGTGGTTTTTTCTATATTTATACCTCTTATTTTGTCCTCTCATCCAGTTATAATATCTAATGTTTCCAGAATTGTTATATAATAGTAGTGATAATATTCATCCTTATCTTTTTAAAAAATTAATATACTGGTTTTTAGAGCAGTTTTAGATTTATAGAAAACTGAGCAGATAGTGCAGAGTTCCCATGTATTCCCTCTTCCCTGCAGTTTGCCCTAATATTAACATCTTGTATTAGTGTGGTACATATGATTGATTATCATATTTTTACATTATTATTAACCAAAGTCCATAGTTTCCCTTAGGATTCACTCTTTCTGTTACTCACTTCTGTGGATTTTGACAATGCGTAATGTCATATATCCATCGTTAACAGCATCGTACAGAATAGTTGTAGCACCCTGAAAATCCCCTTTGCTTCACCTGTTCATCTCTCCTCACACTGCCTCCCCGCCCAACCCCTGGAAAGAGCTGATTTACTATCTCTGTAGTTTTGCCTTTTCCAGAATGTCATATAGTTGGAATCATACAGTATATGGCCTTTTCAGACTGGCTTATTTCATACAACAGGATGTATTTAAAATTCCTCCATGACTTTTGTGGCTTGATAGCTCATTTCTTTTTATTGTTGCATAACATTCCATTGTATGGATGTACTAGTTTGTTTATCCATTCAACTGTTGAAGGATATTTTGGTTGCTTCTGGTTTGGGCAGTTATAAATAAAGCTGCAATAAACAGTTATCTGCAGGTTTTTGTATGGACCTAATTTTTTCAACTCATTTGGGCAAATACATAGATCATATGCTTGATCGTATGGTATGTTTAGCATTGTAAGAAATTGCCAAACTGTTTTCCAAAGAGGCTGTACCGTTTTTTATTCCCACCAGCAATGAATGAAAGTTCCTATTGCTCCATGTCCTCACCAGCATTTGATATTGTAACTTTTTTAGATTTTAGCCATTCTAATAGATGTGCATCTGTATCTCTTTTGTTTTAATTTGTATTTCCCTAATGACAAAAGGACTTGAGCGTCTTTCTATATGCATATTTACAATCTGTATATCATCTTTGATGGGGTGTCTATTAAGATTTTACCCATTTTTTGAGTTGTTTGCTGAGTTTTTAGTAATCCATGCATATTAGATTTTGTCAGATGCTTTTTCTGCATCTACTGATATGATCGTATGATTTTTCTTCTTTAGTAAGTTGATGTGATGCATAACATTAATGAATTTTTGAATGTTGAACCAGTCTTGCATACCTGGAATAAATAAATAAATAATTTTTTTTTCAGCTTAGCTTAAGATATTTATTCAGTGCTCTCACAGTTGGCCTCAGTGGCTCAGCAAAGGGGCAGAGCAGGGTAGGGGCGTACAGTGACACAGTGCATCCTTCATTTTTCATTGATAGATAGCTCTTTTTATATATTGTTTGCTTCGATTTGCTGATATTTTTCTTGAGGATTTTTACATCTGTGCTCATGAGAGATACTTGTCTGTAGATTTTCTGTCTTTGTCTAGTTTTGGTATTGGAGTAATGCTGACCTCATAGAATGATTTGGAAATGTTCACTCTGCTTCCGTTTTCCGAAAAAGTTAACATATTAAAGTAGTGGAAGGCAACAAAATGTGTATTTCATGATCTAAGAATTGAGAAGATCTTTCCAAACATAAGTTACCAAATCGTGGCATAGAGTTATTCATAATCTTCCTTTATTACCCTTTAAATGTCCATGGGCTCTATAGCAGTGGCCCCTCTTCATGTTTGATATTAGTAATTTGTGTCTTCTCTAATTTTTTCTTCGTTAAGCTGGCTAGAGATTTATCTATTTTGTTGCTCTTTTCAAAGAAATGGCTTTTGTTTTTATTTATTTCCTTTATTGATTCTCTGTTTTCATTTAATTGATTGCTGCTCTAATTTATTATTTCTTATCTTTTGCTTGCTCTGAGTGTTTATTGCTCTTCTTTCTCTAGTTTCCTAAGGTGGAAGCTTAGATTATTGATTTTAGATCTTCTTTTCTAATACATAAATTTTAATGCTGTAGCTTTCCCTCTACATACTGCTTTAGCTATAGCCCATGAATTTTGATAAGTTGTATTTTCATTTTCACTTAGTTCAAAATATTTTAGAAGTGTGTTGTTTAATCTCCAAATATTTTTGGATATTCCAGCTATCTTTTTGTTAGTGATTTCTAGTTTAATTCTGTTGTGCTCTGAAAGCATGCTTCATATGATTTCTATTCTTTTAAATTTGTGAAGTTGTGTTTTATGTCCCAGAATGAGGTTTATCTTGGTGAATGTTCCATATGAGCATGAAAAGAATGTTTTTTCTGCTGTTGTTAGATAAAATATTATATAAATGTCAGTTGGATCCGATTGATTCATGGTGCTATTCAGTTCAACTATATCCTTACTTACTTTCTGCCTCTTGGATCTGTCAATTACTGATAGAAATGTGCTTAAATTTCCAAGTATAATAGGGGCTTTGTCTAGCTCTCCCTGCAGTTTTTTTTTTTTTTTTTAAAGATTGGCACCTGAACTAACAACTGTTGCCAATCTTCCTTTTTTTCCCTCGTTTTTCTCCTGAAATCCCCCCAGTACATAGTTGCATATTTTAGTTGTGGATCCTTCTAGTTGTGGCATGTGGGACACCGCTTCAGTGTGGCCTGATGAGTGGTGCCATGTCCATGCCCAGGATCTGAACCGGTGAAACCCTGGGCCACTGAAGCAGAGCCCATGAACTTAACCATTCTGCCATGGGGCCGTTCCCTCTCCTTGCAGTTCTAGCAGATTTTATCTCATATTTTGATGCTGTGTGTTAGGAGTATATACCTTAAGAATTTTATGTCTTTGTGAAGACCTGACCTGCTTATCATTATGTGATGTCCCTCTTTATCCCTCGTAATATTCTTGCTCTGAAGTCATCTTTGTCTGAAATTTATATAGTTATTGCAGCTTTCTTTTGAATAGCATTGGCATGGTGTATCTTTCTCCATCTCTTTACTTTTAATCTGTGTCTTTATATTTAAGCATGCATAGTTGGGTTTTGTTTTTTAATCCACTCTGCTGGTGTCTTTGTCTTTTAATTAGTATATTTAGACCATTCACATTTAAAATGATTATAGATATAGTTGTATTACTATCTTTCATATTTGTATTTTCTATTCATTTCACTTGTTCTTTGCCCATGTTTTTCTGCTTTTTTTGGTTTTAATTGAATATATGATTTTATTTTCTCCTCTCAGCATATCAATTATACTTCTTTTAAAATTTTTTTATGGTCGTCCTAGAGTTTGAAATATATATTTACAGCTCATCTAAGTCCACTTTTAGACAACAGTGTACCCCTTTATGGGAAGTGCAGGTGCCTTGTAAAAGAGTGTTCTTACTTCTTTCCTAGTGTCCTTTATGCCATTGCTGTCATTCATTTCACTTATCCAAAAGCTATAATCGCCAAATACATGAAAGATAATTTTGTGGACACAAAATTCTAGGTTGGTGGATCTTTTTCTTTCAACACTTTAAATATTTCACTCTACTCTTCTTTCGTGCAAGTTTCTCAAGAATCATCCTGTGTAATCTTATCCTTGTTCTAGCAGTAAAGTGTCTTTTCCTCCAGTTTCTTTCAAGATTTCTTTTTTTAATAAATTTATCTTTTTTTTTTTTTTTTTTGAGGAAGATTAGCCCTGAGCTAACATCCACTGCCAATCCTCCTCTTTTTGCTGAGGAAGATTGGCCCTGAGCTAATATCTTCCTCTATTTTATAGGTGGGATTCCTGCCACAGCATGGCTTGGATAAGCAGTGTGTAGGTCCACACCCGGGATCTGAACCAGCGAACCTCCAGCTGCCAAAGCAGAGCATGCAAACTTAACCACTGTGCCACCAGGCTGGCCCTTCTTTCAAGATTTTTTTATCTTTGGTTTTTAGCAGTTTGAATATGATATGCCTCGGTATGTCGGTTCTCTGATGATTTTAAGAAGAGTTGTTAATCTTCAGTGTGTGCAGCTTTTTTCTTGTTCTAAGGATGGGAGTGATAACTTCTAAGCTCTTTACACTACTGAGCAGAAACTGGAAGGTCCTCATCCTTGTCTTTATTCTTATTTGTATGATGTTAACTGTTAGTTTATAGTTTGAAATGCATAAATAATACGTGATTATATTTTATCTTTGATTCTTTTTTTTAAGGAAGGGGACCCAAAACATTCCCTGTAATAAAAAATACCTATGAACTTACTTTTTTAATTCTACGCAATTGGAGGAAAGGACTCAATGCCTCTTGGTAGCCAAGCATTTACATTCATTGTTCAGTAGTGTGTCTTGGCCACAGTGTTCTCTGAATAAAGGGATAAAGGATAAAGGGGGAGTTTAAAAGAGTCCCTCCAACTTACCTTTACCATAGGAGCTCTACTTTTTGCTTTATGTGTAGAGATTTTCAGTCACAATTTAGTTGGAAAAAAGAGTTCTATGGCTACAAAAGACAATTTGAAAGCCACTTTTTCAGAATATATTGCTCCTCGTAGATATCTAATTAATAACTGCTACAGAAGACATGAAAATTATTTCCCTTTGGGAGAAACATAATCTGTATTTTGTTTGTATTTGCATCGTTAAGGGTCAAAGCAGGAATTTAGAGACTCTCAAATTCATTCCAGACAAACATTTCCAGTGTGGAAGCTGTTCTGTCTAGGAACCAGTGACTTTTTTTTTTTTTTTTAAGTTCATAATAGTTTACATCAATGTGAGATTTCAGTTGTACATTATTTCTTGACTGTCACCACATAAGTGTTCCCCTTCACCCTCTGTGCCCACCCCCCACCCCCCTTCCACTGGTAACCACTGAACTGTTTTCTTTGTCCAAGTACTTGTTTATATTCCACATATGAGTAAAATCATCTGGTGTTTGTCTTTCTCAGACTGGCTTATTTTGCTTAGCATAATTCCTTCTAGGTCCTTCCATGTTATTGCAAATGGGATGAATTCATCCTTTTTTTCTAGCTCTGTAGTATTCCATTGTGTATATATACCACATCTTCTTTATCCAATCGTCAGTCGATGGGCACTTGGGTTGCTTCCATGTCTTGGCTATTGTGAATAGTGCTGCAATGCACATAGGGCTGCATGTGTTACTTTGGATTGTTGATTTCAAATTGTTTGGATAGATACCCAGTAGTGGGATAGCTGGGTCATATGGTAGTTGTATTTTTAGTCTTTTGAGGAATCTCCATGATGTTTTCCATAGTGGCTGCATCAGTTTGTATTCCCACCAGCAATGTTTGAGGGTTCCCTTCTCTTCATACCCTCTCCAACGTTTGTTATTTTTAGTCTTAGTGATTATAGCAGTTTTAATGGCATAAGGTGGTATCTTAGTGTAGTTTTGATTTGCATTTCCCTGATGACTAGTGATGTTGAACATCTTTTCATGTGTTTATTGGCCATCTGTATATCTTCTTTGGAAAAGTGTCTGTTCATCGCCTCTGCCCACTTTTTGATTGGGTTGTTGCTTTCTTATTGTTCAGTTGTGTGAGTTAGAAACCAGAGACTTTTATTTGTACTGATAAACTTGATATTCCCTGACCACCCGGGAATCTACTCAGGTGATGTTGAGGTTCAGACCATTGGGTTCCTGCTGAAGCTTATACAGTTGTAATTCTTCCTAAAGATTCTAACATAAGGTTTTATTATGCCAACTATACAAACCTGAATAGTATTTTTGTAGGAAGATGAGGTTTGAATAATGGTTGGTCTGATGGGAAATAACAGAAAACAGCAAGAACAAACCTCAACCTCGCTATATGTTACAAATGAATAAAAACTTATAGGTAGGTAGAATTTGTATTCTCAATAAATGTGCTTCTACTTCTTCCAGAAGTATCATCCAAATTTCATGGTAAATCTTTAATTTCTTCTAGTAATTGATGTTTCAGAAATCATGTAGTCAGTTTAAATAAATGAAAAAAAATTGAAATAGTTAACAAAAACTAGTAGCAGTTTTATACATTTTATTTCAGTGTAAAGAAGTACCTAAAGACTAGTTGAGTATGATATATAAAATTGACATCTTGATGATTTGAAAATATTTGATAAGTAAAGTATCCATAGTGGAAATTTATCATGCATCAATGACTGCTTAATTCGAGTTAAGTTGACAGCTTAGGTTGAAATTAATCAGTGGTTACATTGATCAGTACCTTGAATTGCATAGCAATAGGAGAATAAAATAGAAATTTGTTTTATAGCATCTTTTGTCTGAATTTTGTGATCATAACCCCAGAAGATGTCTTCAGAGGGTTGATGCTTTCCCCTCTGAAAGTTTTATCACATTAGCACAATATCTGGCACATAAAAGGCTTTTGATTAATATTTGTTGAGTGAGTTAAATGAATGAAGATTAACTAGCTTGATTCTGTAGTCAACAGTTCTTTGCTGACCTGGGTTGTTGTCATCTTGCCTTTTCTACTGTCAGAGGAACAGTTCCATCATCTTGCTGTTTTTTTGTTTTTAAAAGATTTTATGTAAAAGCTCTAGAATCACTGGGTATTTTGCTAATATTATTATACTTAAAATTTGAACTCATACGCCTTTGTAAATATGAGATTAATTTCATGTAACAATATTTTTTGGTAGCATCAGTTTGAGAAGTACATATTCCTTGGGCCTTAACTATTGATCTGCCATTAATTAAAAAAAATATATTAGGAAAAGCCCTAATTTCTTCCACAGTTGGCACAGTTGGTGGCAGACTTTTCTTTTTTTTTACCTTACTTCATTCTTCCAAGCAGTGAATATCAAAGAATACTTAAAGATCGTACCCCAAACCAAAAAGTTATATACCATGAGACAAATTTGCCAAATTGTGTTGAAGTCCATTTCAGTGTTATTTAAAATATTTGTGAAAATAATTTCCTAGCATGAGAATCTAGGCCGCAGTGTACTAATAAACTTTATTTATTCCATGGAAACTATGCACAGAATAAGGAAAATTATGTACCAGTGCTAATCTCTTAAACCTAGTATGCTTTCAGAATTTGCCAGCATTTAAAAAAAGAAATAATTTATATCATCATAGATACTGTCTATAAAAGTGTACCTCAGTTTTTACCTGGTAATAAATTTATGCATGTTATCCAAGTAAACAATCATGCATTATAGTTTAGTAGGAAAAAATCAGGTCTTTTGTGTTAGACGTTTCTGTTTTCAAATCCCTGCTCTTGCCATGTAGTTCTGTGACTCTGGAAAGTTTACAGAAAGTTTGTTTCCTCAGCAGTAATGTGGGGATAATTTTACCATCTTCAGAGAGCCATCATAGCAATCAAATAAGATGATGTTTATCAATATGCCAGATACACAGTAAGTACTGAGCAAACAGAAGCTCGGGTAGGGGAGGTACTTTATGCTGCGTGCAGCTTTGTCAAGAACACTGTGAAGTAATATACTGCCACCTCTTTCAAGGAGTCTGGGTGAGTATCCAAAGTTTCAAATTCATTTGTGTGCTTTATTTATCTCATTAAAAACACACAAATACACACAGCACCACTCGTAGTTTTGATTTGCATTTCCCTGATAGTTAATGATATTGAACATCTTTTCATGTGCCTGTTGGCCATCCGTATGTCTTCTTTGGAGAAATCTCTGTTCGGATCTTTTGCCCGTTTTTTAATTGGGTTGTTGGTTTTCTTGCTTTTGAGACATAGGAGTTCTTTGATATTTTGGATATTAACCTCTTATCTGGTATATGGTTTGCAAATATTCTTTCCCAATTGTTAGGCTGTCTTTTCATTTTGTTGATGGTTTGCTTTGTTGTGCAGAAGTTTTTTAGTTTGATGTAGTCCCATTTGTTTATTTTTTCTTTTGTTTCCCTTGCCTGGTCAGACATGGTACTTGAAAATATGGTGCTTTAAGACCGATGCCAAAGAGCATACTGCCTGTTTTCTTCTAGAAGTTTCATGGTTTCGGGTCTTACATTCAAGTCTTTAGTCCATTTTGAGTTGATTTTTGTGCATGGTGTAAGATAATGGTCTACTCTCATTCTTTTGCATCTGCTGTCCAGTTTTCCCAGCACCATTTATTGGAGAGACTCTCCTTTCTCCATTGCATGCTGTTGGCTCCCTGGTCAAAAATTAGCTGTCCATATATGTGTGGGTTTATTTCTGGGTTCTCGATTCTGTTCCATTGATCTGTGTATCTATTTTTGTGCCAGTACCATGCTGTTTTAGTTACTGTAGCTTTGTAGTATATTTTGAAAACAGAGTGTGATACCTCCCGCTTTGTTCTTTTTCCTCAGGATTCCTTTGGCTATTTGGTGTCCTTTGTTGTTCCATATAAATTTTAGGATTCTTTGTTCTATTTCTGTGAAAAACGTTGGAATTTTGATAGGGAGTGCATTGAATCTATAGATTGCTTTAGGAAGTATGGACATTTTACCTATGTTAATTCTTCCAATCCAAGAGCAGGGAATATCTTTCCATTTCTTTGTGTCTTCTTCAATTTCTTTCAACAATGTTTTATAGTTTTCAGTGTATAGATCTTTCACTTCTTTGGTTAAGCTTATTCCTAGATATTTTATTCTTTTAGTTGCAATTGTAAATGGGATTGTATTCTTAATTTCTCTTCTACTTCGTTGTTAGTGTATAGAAATGCAACTGATTTTTATATGTTGATTTTGTATCTTGCAACTTGACTGTATTCATTTATTATTTCTAAAAGTTTTTTACTGAATTATTTAGGGTTTCCTGTGTATAAAATCATGTTATCTGCAAATAGTAACAGTTTCACTTCTTCTTTTCCAATTTGGATCCCTTTTATTTCCCTGACCCCTGATTGCTCTGGCTAGGACTTCCAATACTGTGTTAAATAAGAGTGGTATCCTTGTCTGATTCCTGTTCTTAGAGGGATAGCTTTCAGTTTTTCTCCATTGAGAATGATGTTAGCTGTGGGTTTGTCATATATGGCCTTTATTATGTTGACATATTTTCCTTCTATGCCCATTTTATTCAGAGGTTTTATCATAAATGGATGCTGTATTTTGTCAAATGATGTCTCTGCATCTATTGAGATGATCATGGGATTTTTATTCTTTATTTTGTTAATGTGGTGTACCATGTTGAATGATTTGTGGATGTTTGAACCATCCCTGCATCCCTGGAATAAATCCCAGTTGATCATGGTGTATGACCTTTTTAATATATTGTTGTATTCGATTTGCTAGTATTTTGTTGAGGATTTTTGCATCGATGTTCATCAGTGATATTGGTCTGCAATTTTCTTTTTTTGTGTTGCCCTTGTCTGGTTTTGGTATCAAGATTATGTTGGCTTCGTAGAATGAGTTAGGAAGCTTCACTTCCTCTTCAGTTTTTTGGAAGAGTTTGAGAAGGATAGGTATTAAGTCTTCTTTGAATGTTTGGTAGAATTCACCAGGGAAGCCATCTGGTCCTGGACTTTTATTTTTTGGGAGGTTTTTGATTACTGTTTCATTCTCCTTACTGGTGATTGGTCTATTCAAATTCTCTACTTCTTCTGGATTCAGTTTTGGAAAGTTGTATGATTCTAAGAATTTATCCATTTCTTCTAGATTATCCAATTTGTTGGTATATAGCTTTTCATAGTATTCTCTTATAATCTTGTATTTCTGGGGTGTCCATTGTTATTTCTCCTCTTTCATTTCTGATTTTATTTATTTGAGCCTTCTCTCTTTTTTTCTTGGTGAGTCTAGCTACAGGTTTGTCAATTTTATTTGTCTTTTCAAAGAACCAGCTCTGGTTTCATTGATTTTTTGTATTTTTTTTTTAGTCTCTATTTAATTTATTTCTGCTCTGATTTTTATTATTTCCTTCCTACTGCTGATGTGGGACTCTGTTCTTTTTCCAGTTCCTATAGGTGCACTGTCAGATTGTTTATTTTGGATTTTTCTTGTTTGTTGAGGTAGGCCTGAATTGCTATAAACTTCCCTCTTAGAACCACTTTTGCTGTATCCTGTAGATTTTGGCATGTTGTATTTTCATTTTCATTTGTCTCCACGTATTTTTTGATTTCTCCTTAGATTTCTTCATTGACCCACTCATTGTTCAGTAGCATTTTGTTTAATCTCCACATATTTGTGGCTTTTCTGATTTTCTTCCTGTAGTTGATTTCTAATTTCATACCTTTGTGGTCAGAAAATGTGCTTGGTATTATTTCAATCTTCCTAAATTTGTTGAGACTTCTTTTGTATCCTAACATGTGATCAAGCCAGGAGAACGTTCCATGTCTATTTGAAAAGAATGTGTATTCTGTGGGTTTTGGATGAAATGTTCTATATATATGTATATCTATTAAGTCCGTCAGGTCTAATGTGTGGTTTAAGGCCAGTGTTTTCCTTATTGATCTTCTGTTTCGATGGTCTATCCATTGGTGTAACTGGAGAGTTAAAGTCCCCTACTATTATTGTGTTACTGTCTATTTCTCCTCTTATGTCTGTTAATAATTGCTTTGTATATTTAGCTGTTCCTCTGTTGGGTGCATAGATATTTACAAGCGTTCTATCCCCTTCTTGGATTGTTCCCTTTATCACTGTGTAGTGCCCTTCTTTATCTCTTGTTACAGTTTTTATTTTAAAGTCTATTTTGTCTGATATAAGTATTGCTACCCTAACTTTCTTTTCTTTGCCATTTGCATGGAGTGTCTTTTTCCAGCCTTTCACTTTCAGTTTGTGAGTGTTTTTAGGTCTAAAGTGTGTCTCTTGTATGCAGCATATATATGGGTCTTGTTTTTTTAATCCAATCGGCCACCCTATGTCTTTTGATTGGAGCATTTAGTTCATTGATATTTAAAGTAGCTATTGATAAATATGTATTTATTGCCATTTTGTTACCCTTTTTCCTGGGTATTTTAGTAGTTCTTCTCTGTTCCTTTCTTCTTCTCTTACTCTCTTCCCTTGTGGTTTGATGGTTTTCTTTAGTAATATATTTGATTTCTTTCCTCTTATTTATTTATTATAGGTTTCTGGATTGTGATTACCATGAGGTTCATATGTAATATTCTACATCTATAGCAGTCTATATTGAGTTGATAGTTTCCCTAGTTAGGCCTCTTTCTAAAAACTCTACTCTTTTACTCCCATCCTCCCACATTTTATGTGTTTGAAATCATATCTAATTTCTTATTTTGTATGTGTCTATCCATTACCCTTTTATCATTGAAATACATAATTTCAGTACTTTTTTATTTTAACCTTCATAATATCTTCATAGGTGGTTGATCTGCTGCATTTACTGTAGTTTTGCCTTAATCAGTGGTTTTATTGCCTGAGTTTTTGGGGAGTTTTTTTTGATAATTTTCTTATCCCTATATGTGGTCTTCTCTTTCTCACTTAAATAAGTCCTTTCAGCATTTCTTGTAGAACTGGTTTCTTGGTGATAAACTCCTTTAATTTTTGCTTGTCTGGGAAACTCTCTCTCCTTCAATTCTGAATGATAACCTTACTGGATAGAGTATTCTTGGTTGTAGGTTTTTTTCCTTTCAGCACTTTAAATAAGTCATGCTAATCGCTTGTAGCCTGTAGGGTTTTGGCTGAGAAGTCCCCTGATAGTCTTATGGGCTTTCCTTTATATGTCACTTGTTGGCTTTATCTTGCAGCTTTTAGGATTCTCTCTTTATCTTTAATTTTGGACATGTTAATTATAATGTGTCTTGGTTTGGGCCTCTTTGGGTTTATCTTTTTGGTGCTCTCTGTGCCTCCTGTATTTGGACGTCTGTTTCCTTCCTTAAGTTAGGAAAGTTTTCAGCTATTATTTCTTCAAATAGATTCTCTGCCCCTTTGTCTCTCTCTCCTCCTTCTGGGACACCTATAATATGAATGTTAGCATGCTTGTTGTTGTCCCAGAGTTCCCTTAGACTGTTCTCATTCTTTTTAATTCTTTTTTATCTGTTCAGATTGGGTGATTTCCTCTAGTCTTTCATCTACTTGCTGATCTGTTATTCTGTATCATCTACTCTACTATTGAGTCTCTCTAGTGAATTTTTAATTTCTGATTGGTTCTTTTTTATATTTTCCTATTCTTTGTTGACGTTCTCACTGTGTTCATCCAGTCTTCTTCCAATATCAATGAGCATCCTTATGAGTTTTTGTTTGAACTCTTTATCAGGTAGCTTGCTTACTTCTGTTTCATTTAGTTCTTTTTATGGGATTTTGTCCTGTTCCCTTGCTTGGAACCTATTCCTTTGCCTCCTCATTATGCCTCTTTCTCTGTGCTTATATCTGTGTATTAGGTGAGTCAGCTATGTCTCCTGTTCTTGGAGAAGTGGCCTTATGTAAGAGATGCTTTTTGAGGCCCAGCAGTGTGCTTCCCTCTCATCACCAGTCCAAATGTCCCAGGAGTGACCCCTGTGTCAGCTACTTGTGTCCTTCTGCAGCAGAGTTGCTCTTATTGCAGGTCCCCCTGGAGTCTAGGCTTTCCCTCTCTGGCCAGCTGTTTGTAAATCAGGTTTGGGGAGCCCCAGCACCGTTGGCTACAATGACTAATAGCACATTCCTGTTGCAGTTTTCCTGTTAAATGAGTAAGCACCCAGTATGGCTGCTTGCTAAGCTCAGGGGCTTACAGTTTTGTAGGCCTCAGGCCTGCATGTTGTCAGCTCTCTTAGAATTGCAGCTGAGTGGAGCTGGCCCAAGGCATGAGAACACCCAGTTGTTTCAGGCTTTGGAAGGTGGGGCCGATCCCCTTTATGGCTGTTTGTGAAGCACAGCTCTTCTGCCACTGATAAGCCCCACCCACTACAGGTCCCCACATACCATCGACACAGTCCTGGCCTGTGCACACTTCCTGACCCCCTCAAGCATACCCAGTTGCCCCACTGTTGAGGCCCCCACTTCTCCTCCAATGCCCCCTACAGTTCACCTGGTCTTCACGCAGGCCCTGCCCTACAGAGGCAGACACACTCACCTGCCTGTAGAGGATCCAAGCACCCAGTCTATGCAGGCTGAAAAGTTGCCTGAGGCTTTGCTGTTGGGTGGGGCCAGTCCCTACGATGGGTCTGCCTTGACTGAACTGGGCTAAATCTGCACTCTAGTGGATGTGGCAGAACCCTGGGCTAACAGGCCAGGGGAAGAACTCCAGTGGTGTCTACCAGTATCTGTGTTAGCATGCCTATACTAGATCACAATGGCCACCACCAATATCTCAGTCTCCAGAGAGGTCTCACCTCTTACCGAGATGCACCTAGAGCCTACCAGGCGAGTCTCCAAAGGACTGTGTACTTTTCTTTCTGGTGATTTTAGGTTGCTCTCTGAGATGGGTTAATTTGTGCCTGGGTCCTTTAAGAGCTGGCCTTATTCTGCTTATGTCAATAGCTTTTCTGGGGGTATTCCCTGTTATAGTTAGTAACCAGCAAAGCCAGATAGTATGACGCTCGTCTCAGTTGTTCTGAGTCTGAAGGATGCTTATAGTGGTAACATGCCCCCACTCAGGTCCCCACTTCTCCAGGGAAGGCTGCACACCTTAGGGTGGCTCCTGCCTGGCTTTCTGTGAAGCTCCACTGCTTGCAAAGGGGGCTTTGTTCTCTCCAGGAGTTTCTGCCTCTTCTGTGTCAGTCAGGACTGTCTCTTCTTGTGGGGGTTCTTTCATCCAGTTTTCAGTTCTCTCTGGGGTAATTTTTCCAAGAATAGTTGTAACCTGGTTTGTGGGAGGAGGTGAGTTCAGAGTCTGCCTACACTGCCATCTTGATGATATCTCTCCTCTATTAATTATAATTAATAATACTAATATTATTGTTAATATTATAATATTATTAACTGTTAGAAAGAAAGGAGGTGGAGCCAAGATAGTTAGTTTTGGCTGTCTTCAATCAGAACCCCCTTCTTATTTTTGAGATATTTCACATAATTTGAATTTTACTTGGAGGCAGGACATCTCTCTCTTTGTAAAAGCCTAAAAAAAAAAGAGGCCAAATACTTGCTTCCTCCCCCATTGCCCTTGGCTGCTGAGCCAGTCAATTAGTTACTCCTTCCTGTGGGTTTGAATCTGGACTAACTATGGCAAAGAAGTTGACAGTGGAGAATTTATTCCTGCAGCAACAGTAACATTTAGTTTCTAAGAACACCAGTACTGATTTTGGGCTGTCCAGTTTGCATTTGTAATTTTTAGTTCTGTATTAAGGTAATAAATTAATTTCTTTTAATAGTAAAGTTAATTGTCTTTTTTTTCATTTGGAACTTTTACAACTGGATATAATAAAATTGAGTTAGTCTCCCAGCAAGGTTGTTGGCTTGGAGTTTTCCCCTGCAGATTTTAGTAACTTGTTACTAAATCTCATTTAAATATACAGTAATGCACACCTTTGGTATTTCTTTTGCCACAGAATATTATCTGTGTAAAGCAATTAGATGTCAAGAGTTGAGGTAAAAGTTCATTGTTCTACAACTAATAATACGGCTTTTTTTTTTAACTAAAATATGTTTGCAGTATAGATTTTTTTGATATATAGTATGATTATTTATGTGCATTTATTACCATTGAAATGCACATCTTTGGAACTAAAAGGTTCCTGCAAAAAATATATATATACCATGTGTTTTAAGTCAAATTAAATTTTCTTTTGCAGCAGGAGGGCTATTAAGAAGGATGTGAAATACTTTTTTGATAATTAAAGAAAAATAGCTGGCCAAGAACTTAAGCAACTAAGAAAACTCTAGATGAAACTATCTGAACTAAAGTGCTATTTTCATCCCTGTTATTTATGTTTTAAAATCAGAGGAAACAATCTTAGCTTTATAACCACCGATGTTTGGTTTTAAGTTATTCTTTTGAATATGGTGAATTATTACAGTATCATGATATGTACTGTGTATTATTAATATATATGACCTCTTGTATAGATTGCAGGTTTTTAAATAATAAAATCTTAAGGTATTAGAAAAATTATGCTTTATTTACTTCTCTTATGTGTTTATGATGCCTAGGAAATTGTTTGATGGTAGGAAACGTGATAGTAATAATTATAGTATAAATTACACCTTAAAGTAACGGTTGTTGGCTTTATTTTAGTTCAGGTAGAAAGTGTTTTAACCTTAAGTGGCAGCCTAGGGCAGCTGGCATCAGGAAACTTGCACCTAGTAGCCTTATGTGACTAATTTGTTCACTTGAACCAAACAGCTTGTCATCTGAATAAAAGAAAAAAGAATTTGACTCAAGGGGATTGGAATGAAAGAATGAAAGCTAATCCTGGGACTTAGCTGCAGTTATTTGAGTAATGAGCAGAGGACTAGCCGTTGTAAACTATATTGATGATGTAATTAAAAATCATATGTATCTTCGAAAGATGGCCAATGACTGAGAAAAAAGTGTCAGATACAGTTACTATAATAAATGCATTAAATATTAAACTTTTCATTGCCTTGCCAGGTATTGTAAATCTAGTTCCTATCTTTTGAGAAAATAACAGAATCAAAGAACAAGTGTTGTTTTTACTTGGAGTAGCATATATATCGTTACACTTAAGTATAGGATTCACTAGAAAGGAAAAGAGAAGCTGCAAAAGGGGATAGGAATGAAGGAACACAGTACAATTCAGTATATAAGTGGAGTTAACCCTGGAAATAGTGGCTACTTATGGTTAAGATCCAAGGGAAGGAAAGGGTGCGTGATGACAGAAGATTTAGTATAGGGAGGAAGTTAAGGAACCTCAAAAAGAGTAAACTTAGTTCTTTCAGTAGTAAGCCTTTTGTTTTTCAAAGACATGAAACTAAGACATTGTCCCCAAATCTGCAAACTTAACACTAATGCGGGGGAACAAGCTCTAAAATAATAAGATTGAAGTTTAGTGTTCAACAAAAGGTGAAAAAAGTTGGGAACAGTTTCCATGGGGAATGTTTTCAGGAGCAAAAATTAATAAAATGAGTTGTGACTGATGATGAGAGTCACTTGATGGTAGGCAGCATTGACTTGGACTAAAACTTTATTGAGCAAGGGTTGGCAGTTTTGAAACAGTTGTGGAAACAGTCCCGGGTGGATGATTAGTAAGATGGGCGAGGTGAAATGACAGGAGGTTGGTAGTGGCACTGCTCCAACTGCTACTGCCTACCAGTAGTGATCCTGACGGTGATAGCTCTCGTTTATGTTGGCCTACTCTTTGCCAAATAATTTTACACGTATCATCAAATGTAAGCCTCACAACCACCTTGAAAGCTAGATTACCAGTCAGTAAAGTGAGTTTCAGTGAAACGTTATTTGCCTAGTGCTTCCATTGATGCGCATTGGGGGGGACGGGGGACACCATTCACATTGTACGTGTCAGAAACTGTATGTTTATTACAACCTTTTTTTAGCAGATAGCAGCAAAGTCTCTTAAGGAAGAGCATTCTTTTAATTTGTACCAAGGCACCACATAGCCATACTGTGGCAGCAGTATGTAAAACTGTATCAGTAACAGTCCCAGTTTTGTTTAAAAACACATACACAAAAGAGAGAAAGGCTTAAAGGAAATATACCAAAATGTTAGCGGTCCAGGTAATTGAATCACAGAGAATTTTATTTTCATTTGGCTGTTCTTTTGAATTTTTCTGATTTCTTTAAATGAGCGTGTTGTTTATTTGGGGGGGTTATTGACGGTAAGGTAGTAGAAAGGAAAATTGTTTTAGGCACACTGGTAAGCAGTAGTGGCATCCACCTCACTCTTATTCTTCTCCCCCCACATCCCAGAGAAATCCATAATATTCTGAGAATTCAGCATCTGTTTTGCATTGAAATTGCGTTTAAATGTTTTAAATCCAGATACTCCATTTAATGGATTTGGAAACCTTAACTTCTTTTCACCCTCATATGATCATTGCAACCAGCTTCATTCATTATTATTTTCTTTCTTTCTTTCTTTCTTTCTTTTTTTTTTTTTTTTTTGAGGAAACCCTGACCCTGATGTTAGCCCTGAGCTAATATCTGTGCCCATCTTCCTCTACTTTATATGTGGGACGCTGCCTCAGCATGGCTTGATAAGCGGTGCATAGGTCCGCACCTGGGGTCTGAACCAGTGAACCACAGGCCACCAAAGCAGAGCATGAGAACTTGACCACTGTGCCACTGGTCCTGCCCCTCATTCATTATTTTAGAACTTCACCTTGTACCACCTTGTCAGTGAATGGTTTGTATGACTTGAGTGGTTAGATAAATAGAGAGGAAATGGACTTAGGATGAGGGGAAAGGTAGTAGATAAGAGGGAAATAATAGACTGTGTTGGGCAGGTAAAGTGATGAGCACTTAAAAATCCCTGTTGTCTTAAAACTGTACACACACAATTGTGTATATTTAGTAGTTAAAATTGATTTAAAGAAGCACTAACTTGATCCTTTTTTCTGATGACTGGTAATTCATCAATTTTGCGTATTGTAAATAAGCTTGATTCTTTTAATGTATTGCAAAATACTTTAGAAACAGCTATCGTTTTGACTAGTGACCAGTAGTAGTACATTTATAATAATATTTAGGGAAAAATCTTAAAAACACAATAAGAAATGCTTCCCTGTGACAATTATTATCTATATAACAGAGCTCCAGTCTTATTTATTTCATATTAATAGCATTGTGAGTACTGAAAATTAAAAAGAAATTCCAAAACTAAAAATGTACTTACTGATTTTAGTTTCACAGTAAACTTTTTTTTTTATTCCATCCCAGTGACTTATTTATTTTATAACTGGAGATTGGTACCTTTTGACTCCCTTCACCCATTTCACCCACCCCCTGTCCTCCACCTCTGGCAACCAATTTCTTCTCTATCTGTGAGTTTGGCTTTTTTTTAGATTTCACATGTAAGTGAAGTTATACAGTATTTGTCTTCATCTGACTTGTTTCCCTTAGCATGATGCCCTCAAGGTCATTTCTGGGCTCCCTATTCTGTTCCATTGATCTGTGTGTCTGTTTTTATGCCAATACCATACTGTTTTGATTACTATAGCTTTGTAATATAGTTTGAAATCAGAGAGCATGATGCCTCTAGCTTTGTTCTTCTTTCTCAAGATTGCTTTGGCTCTTTGGGGTCTTTTGTGCTTCCATACATACAAATTTTAGGATTGTTTGTTCTATTTCTCTGAAAAGTGCCATTGGAATTTTGATAGGGATTGCATTGAATCTGTAGATTGCTCTGGGTAGTATGGACATTTAATAATATTAATTCTTCCAGTCCATGATAGTTTCACAGTAAACTTTTGGTAGGTATTTATATAGATGAATACGAATGATAAAAAATATATACTCTCTGGGGCTGGCCCGGTAGCATAGTGGTTAAGTTCACGCAGTCCTCTTTGGTGGCCTGGGGTACGCAGGTTCAGATCCTGGGTGCGGACTTACACACTGCTCATCAAGCCCATGCTGTGGTCGTACCCACATACACAGTAGTGGAAGACTGGCACCCCCATTAGCTCAGGGACAGTCTTCCTCAAGCAAAAAGAGGAAGATTGGCAACAGGTGTAGCTCAGGGACAAATCTTTCTCACCGAAAAACAAAGAAAAAGAAAGAAAGAAATAGGTAATCTGTAATGACTTTTGACATTGTCTTTTGTAATTATTCAGTTATTCTTTTGATTAAAATTCATTTTAAAATGTCAGTCATTTCCTGAAGGAATGTTAATTTGAAGTATTGTATATATACTGCACATCAAAGATTGGTTCAAATATAGATGTTTATATAACATCCATAAAAATTCAAATCCTAAGAGAGCTCTGCCACAAACTTTAAAGATATCGATTGTACAAATATTTGAGTTACTAATTAGTAATTGAAGCCTTTTAACATATTCTTTGCTGTCTGGATTCCAGTATTCTCTTTCATTGCCATGTATTCTAATTATTCTAATTAGTTACGTCCTTGGCCAGTTACCCACTCAGACATCTGTATTGTTAATCCCCAGGCTACATGAATGAGTAGGATATGATGTTGGAGAAATGAGAGATGTGACTTCTTAAACATGGACAGACATGCAAAATGTGAATTCAACTAAAAAGCCAGACTTAGCAAACCTTGTTGCATTTAGATTGTTAGATTGAATTTTCTCGAGTTTATTATATGTAATATGAAATCTAGTAAATGCTTGAGCAGCTTATAAAAGTACAATAGAGTATGGTGTTTGTTTATAAGATAATCTGTTGTGTTTTAAAATGATTTTTCATTTACTTTCAAGAATTTCTCAGCTGACCTTTACTGAAGGTAGGGAATAGAGGATTAAACATATTAAACTTAAAACAAATTACCAAAAGTGTTCAGTACAGTTGAAGGATTTCACTTGGAAATATAAGCAGAGAAATTTTCGAAATATTTCAAAATGTTCTTTGAAATGAAATGAACTTGAGATTTGTTTGCAATATTTTGCTTAATATTTCTCTATATTGATCTGGAATTTTTGTGTTAGGAGAGCAAGTTTTCTATTTTAAAGGAAACATCCCAGTGTCAGAACATGTCTACTACTTGTATTTTTGTAGGTGGTTTCAGACGCCCTCCCAGGTTTTCTACCATGCGGCGACTGAACATGGAGGGAAAGATGTGTATCCAGGGCAGTGTCTTTGGGAAGGTTGTGAGCCTTTTCAGCGACAGAGGTTTTCTTTTATTACCCACTTACAGGTATACTTTCTTAATGCTATTTGGTCAGTAACTCATGTGGTCGCATTCAAGATATTGATGCCTATTCTTTTACTTCCTCTGTCTCGCAAAAGGATAAGCACTGTTCAAAGGATGCCCTGCTTGCAGGATTAAAACAAGATGAACCAGGACAAGCAGGAAGTCAAAAATCTTCTACCAAGTAAGGAACATCACTTTACTTCCTTTTATACATAGACAAAGAAAAATCAGGAAAACATAGTGACAATGAAAGGCATCTTAGCATATCGGGAGACAGGAAACCTGGGTTCTGGTCCTACCATTAACCAGCTGAGTGATCCTGTTCAAATTGCTTAAATTCTCTTGGCATCACTTTTCTTATTGGCTGGACCACGTTGTCTGTAAGTACCTTGTAGCTCTAACATTTTGATTCTACTTTGTAGAGAAGTCACTGGAAGTAATGACAGATGATATATAAGAAATGCTTTGTAAACTGAAAATATATATATGGTTCTTCTTTGAGAGAGTACTGAAACATGTAATTGATA
Organism: Equus quagga; assembly: GCF_021613505.1. Lineage (NCBI taxonomy): Eukaryota > Metazoa > Chordata > Mammalia > Perissodactyla > Equidae > Equus > Equus quagga. The sequence goes on along the minus strand of NC_060267.1, from coordinate 21,733,095 downwards.
ATGGCAAAGAGATTTCTTCTTACAGCTACTCTGAGGGGAGGCCAAGGTGGCATGTGAGGGTCCTGTGTAAGAGTATACATGTGACCTTTACCATGTGGTTATTCATTGACCTATTTTTTCATGAACACATACTTGTAATGCATGTAGTCAAGTTCTGAGTTGCTTGTAGATTCCTGTAAGGTCCTTATTAGATTTACATAATATCTCCTATTCTGTTTCTAATTGAGGGCTTTAGTTGTAGATTCTATAACCTAAATAATATTTTTAGCTCTCAAATTGTGAAAATAATTTGTCACCATTTATTGAGATACTGTTATGTATGGGCATTGTGCCAGACATAGGGAATTTTAAGAATAAGATTATAGTCTATAAATTGACAACTGAAATTCTAGAAGGAGAACTAGAAATGGAAACACAGAAGCTGCTTACATACTTTATTCATTCCATTACTGTTTAGTGAGCATCTACTCTGTGCTAGGCACTAAAGTATAGCATGAGGTACACATGACCAAGATGTGTTTTGCTGTTCTTACGTGTCTGGAGATCCAGTGAGAGGTATTAGTAATTCTTCCTGTGCAGTGTAATAAGTACTAAAACGAAGATATGCACGAGGCGCTGTGAGAGCCCAGTTAAGTCAATCTAAGAGACCAGGGAAGGCTTTCCGGTTGAAAGTGCAATCAAATTGAGACCCAGATAATGAGGACTCAACAGCTGGGGGTCTCATAAGCCATTATCATGAGGTTGGATTTTATCCTAACAGCAGTGGACAGTCATTTTTCTGCCAAATATCTTTTTCTATAATTTTCACTTTATTTAATTTATAGCTTATGAGAGTATATTAGACTACATTTGGTTTTGCTCAAGTTTAGAGGAAGAAACATTTAGTATATCAGTTACAATTAACCAAAAATCTTTGTTACTTACACATAGACTCTAATAATGGTTTATATCCATATGACAATATCTGTAGACATATAGATGTAGTTATAAACTGGTTTACAATTTAAAGATTGTTTTTATGTTAACTTACTTAATCTTCAAAATTAGTTTACTTATGTAAAAAAGTGCCAGAAATATACCCGCTTTACAGATGTGCAACCTGAAGCACAGAGGGGCAAACTGAAATATTCAAAGTCACGCAGCTAGTTATAGTGTCAGAAAGAGGCAGGGTTCCTCACATGCAAGTCAATGTTCTTTCCATCATTGCCTCACCAGAACATGACAGAAATTGATGCAATTTTTCTGCTTGGCCAAGGACATCTAGAGTAATTTAAATCTGATTTTATGCAAAATTCATCTCTGTAGTCCCTCCATTCTATATCTTTCATAAAGAACAGAACTGTACTGAAGGATTGATTGAAATTATTAAATAATGGTGAAAAGTAAGATTACATAACGAAGTAATCGTTTGGAATGTAGTATTTAGCACAATTTCATGCTATTATCATATTAAGTTATCTTTTGCTGGGTGATCTATACTGGTACCAATACATCCTTAGGTAATGATACCGTTTAGCAAAAATAATTTGCAACTCAAATTGTAGACTATTTAGTTCTTTGTTAACATCTTCACATTGCATTCAAAAATGTGAATGCCACAATTTTGATACTGTGTTGTATTTGTTTTGATTGCATGTTCACCAGCACAGTAACTTTAAAGATGGACTGTGCTAGAACAGCAGTCATTTGCCTTAAAATGATAGATTGGAAAATAAAAGACTTGGAACTAACCTTAATACTTAGAGCCCCTTTGCCTAGGCTGACACAAAGAATAAACATTAATGCTGGACCCTGGAAACTTTTATTCATTCTGTATCCAAAGTTTCAAAGTAACCACCTTAGGGGTTGGCAAGTTGGTTGTCACTGTCAATCTGTCTGCAGCGTTGTGTAACAGTTTCTTTCTTTCTCTGATCATTTCAGGCAGCCAGCTGTAGGGGGCACAAGCTCAACTCCAAGAGCACAAAAGGCCATTGTGAATCATCCCAGTGCTGCCCTTATGGCTCTAAGGAGAGGATCGAGAAACCTTGTCTTTCGAGATTTTACAGTAAGCGAGGCTTGAAAGCCCTATCTGTAAAGGTGTGAGCACTGTATGATTTAGATCTTTATTCTTTTTCTTTTCTTTTCCATTCTTTTTAAGGATGAAAAAGAGGGACCAATAACTAAACACATCCGACTAACAGCTGCCTTAATATTAAAAAATATTGGTAAATACTCAGAATGTGGTCGCAGGTGAGTAATCTGTTTTCCATAGCCAAAGTGAATTTAGACTATTTTACTTTTACATATAAGGTAATGAGATTAGATATCTGTATTTTAGTCATTGTTTTTCTCATCAGTTTTGTGAATATGTCCAAAAGCTTATGCCAAGGTCAGGGCATCACGATCTCTTAAAAGCCAAAAAAGTAGAGGAAAGCTGAAACAACAAAAAGTTTTCTTTTAACTTGTTTTATTAGGTTAATTTTCTTGCTGGCTATAGAATTTAGAGCAATAAGTAGATCTACTAAAGAGAAAACTTAGTTTATTGAGGGGAAAAATGAATTGGTCATTTGAATCGTTTGAAATTAGAGTGGAATTCAGTTTGATAATTGGCATTTTAAGGAAGCCATGGAACTCATAGATGTTGCTAAACTTCACTGTAACACTCTGAAGTTTTAAAGTTACTTTCAAATGGACTGAAGCAATCAATGGGAAACTCAGGATTTTGTAGATCTACATAGAAACCAGAATGATAACGAATCCTAGAGAGAGCAGATGTGGAATGTTCTGTTGATCCCTTTTGGAACTTGTCGCCCTTGAAGCTTGAAGCTAATTTTCTGGTGTTCTTCCTGCATCTTCAGCTGACCCATCTCAGCCTCCTTCTTTGAGAAGTTGTCCTCTGAGGCATCTTGCTGCCAAGATAGTGACTTTCTCTCTAAGTGTTTCTCCTCCCACACTATTAATCCCATCTCCTAAATATATCTTAAATCTACCTTAGTTGTCCTCCCCCATTTTACCTTGCGTTAGGTCTTTTATGGTAATTTTTGCAATAACCTTCCAATTGGATTTTCCAAACATAGGAACAGTGGTATCAATTACAAAAGGAAATGAGGCAATGAATTTGACTATATCCAATTTTAAAACTTAACTAAACTAAAGATGAGTAAAACTTGAAACTGAACTTTAAAAAAAGTATTTGCAGTGATAAAAGTTAGTATTTTTAGTGTAGCAAATATTCTCACAGATGAATAAGAAAAATTAGTAACGCTCAAAAAAATAAGCAAAGTTTTCCAGAAAAAAAAAAATATGAAGGTTTAGTAATCATACAAGAAAACTAGCGACTCCTTGCTTCATTCCTAACGTGGTTGCTTCCTCTCTTCTCGCTGTGTGTCCCTCTGCACCCCTCGTTTTCTTCATAGCCTACCTTTCACTTTCAGCCAAACTTAACCACATGCAGATTCCTGATCAGGCTAGGCTCTTCCGTGTCACACTTTTGTTCTGTACCTTTGTGCCAGTGCTCATACTGTTCTCCATGCCTAGAATGCCTTCCGCCTGTGTTGCCGGCCGGCCGGCCGACTGTCTGCAGGCCCTTCTTGATTCAGCCCAGACTTTAGCTTCTGTGTGCCGCCTTTCCTGTGCTGTGTTCCCCTTCCCTACCCACTTTGTTCAGCTCTATTTTTTAACACGTCTGTCTTACAGCATTTAATCTCATTGTTTTGTAAATAGGTTTTATATGGCTTTTTTTCCCCTACTGACCTGTGCAGACTTTCTCTGATTAATCTTTGTCACCTGAACACCTAGCACAGTGCCCAATACATTATAGATAATCTCCAATTCCTAGTCCTTCACAATTCAACCCTGGGGTTACTGCTTCTTTTCCTGACATCTTCCTCACTACCCTACGCGAACCTGGGTTGCAAGAGTACTCTTTCCCACCCTACACAGTGCACGTCACCACCTTAGACGGTGAGATCTTTGAAAGCAGGGATTGAGTGTTTGTCGTTTTTGTGTCTTCAGTGCCTAGCACAGCGTTGGGAATGTAATAGTGATTCAGTAAGTATTTGATGGATAGACAGATGGAAGAAAAAGAAGTCTCACAAATTCATTTTTTCCTAGAGTCCTGATCTGGAATTTGTGAAGACAATTGGAATTCTAAAAGTAATTTTATAACTTTTTCCTCACATTCAAATCGCATATTTTTAGGCTTACAGCAAAGCCACTTTGGCTAAGTCTAATATATTTTATTTAGCCAAAAGTTTCCATTTTACTGTTTTTGCTTTATGTTGACTTTGTTATTTTATTTAACTCTAAACCTTCCAAATGTCTTCTGGCATCTTCAGTTCCTATGATCTTAGAATAGCAGAAGCAAAAGAATTAAATCAGACCATTAAATTCTTCCCATTCCCCCTCTCAGTCAGGTTGAAATCCCTGTACAGAATCTCTTGAATATCTCCAGTGATGGGGAGTTTCACTTGAGCAAGAATACTGGCAGAGAATCTGGTAAAACCCACGTATGTCAAGAAAAGAGTGTAGGAAATCAGATGACTGCAAAACATAATTCTTTGTTGATAGTTCTCATCTCTGGTGGAATAAGTCACAGGGCGTGGTTTTTTAGACTAAAGCAATTCTGTTTACAATAAGAAAATTGCAGATCAACAGGAAGATACATAGAAATTTACCTTCATTCTTAACAGTACAGTATACTAAACAGTATGAAATGTCAGCATTTTTTAATTTGAAATTAAGAATCTGATTGTTTGAATAATGTAAAATGTTTAAATGAGTTTATCTCCATTCTCATTAAGCTTGAGCTCTGGAGAATTGCAATCAGTTTCCCCTCTTCTTGATGTACATATCTTGTATCAGTGTAATACATGGGTCTTATTTAAAAATCAAATAATATTTTTCTGTACACTAATAATGAACACTCTAAAAAAGGAATTAAGAAAATTCCACTTAAATCAAAAGAGTAAAACTTAGGAATCATATTAACTAAGGAGGTAGAAGACTTATCCACTGAAAACTATAAAACGTTGCTGAAATAAATTAAAGATAAATAAATGAAAGACATCCTTTGTTCATGACTTGGAAGACTTAATATAGTTGAGACGTCACTGCTACTGAAAGCAGTCTGCAGATTCATCGCAGCCCCTATCATAGTCTCAGTGACAGCTTCTGCTGAAATAGGAAGATCCATTCTAAAATTCACCTGGAATCTCAAGGGACCCTGAACAGCCAAAACTATCTTGAAAAAGAAGAGAAAGTTGGAGGACTCACTCTTCCTGATTTCAAAATTTACTGCAAAGCTGCAGTAATCAAAACAGTGTGGTCCTGGCCTAAAGATAAACATCAACCAGTGGACAGAATCCCACCCAGACCTGAGTCCTCGCCTGTACAGTCAAAGGAGTTGCAGTAAGGTTGCCAATTCTCCGTTCAATGAGAAAAAGACAATCTTTTCAACAAATAGAGTTGGGAAAACTGGATATTCACATGCAAAAGAATGAAGTTGAACCCCTACCTAACACCATTACAAATATTAACTCAAAATGGATCAAAGACCAAAAATTTTGTAAGAGCAAAAAGCTCTTAGAAGGAAACATAGGGGAAAAACTTTATGGCATTGGATTTGGCAGTGATTTCTTGGACATGACACCAAAGGCACAGGCAGCAAAAGAAAAAATAAACAAATTGAACTTCATCAGAATTAGAAACTTGTGCATCAAAGGACACTATCAACAGAATAAAAGGGCAACCCACAGAAAGAGAGAAAATCATTGCAAATCACATATCTGATAAAGAGGTTAATATCCAGAGTATATAAAGAACTCCTGAAACTCAACAATAAAAAACAAGCCAAATTGAAAAGGGGCAAAGGATTTGAATAAACAAAAAAAGAACAAATGGCCAATGAGCACATGAAAAGATGCCCAGCAGTATCAGTCATTAGGGAAATGCAAATCACACCAAAATGAGATACCACTTCATACTCATTAGGATGGCTGCTATTTAAAAAAAAAAACAATTAAGTGTTGGCATGGCTGTGGAGAAAGGGGAACCCTTGTTGCATTGCTCATGGAAATGTAAAATAGTGTAGCCACTTTGGAAAATGATATGACAGTTCCTCCAAAAAGTAAACATAGGATTATCATTTGATCCAGCAATTCCACTTCTGGCATATATATGCAAAAGAATTGAAAGCAGGAAATTGGCAGATATTTATGCAGCGTTGTTCATAGCAGCATTATTCACAATAGCCAAAAGGAGAAAGCGACCCAAGTGTCCATCAACAGATGAATGGATAACTAAAATGTAGTGTGTATATATACAGTGGAATATTATTCAGCCTTAAAGAATGAAGTTCTGATACGTGCTGTAACATGCATGAACCTTGAAGATATTTATTTTCCTTTTTCTTTTTCTTTTTTTTAAGATTGGCACGTGAGCTAACATCTGTTGCCAATCTTCTTTTTCTTTTTCCTTCTCCCCAAAGCCCCTCCAGTACATAGTTGTATATTCTAGTTGTAGGTCCTTCTGGTTCTGCTACGTGGGACACCACCTCAGCATGGCTTGATGAGCGTTACTAGGTCCACGCCCAGGATCCAAACCGGCAAAACCCTGGGCCACTGAAGTGAAGCGCACAAACGTAACCACTTAGCCACGGAGCCAGCCCCGAACCTTGAAGATATTATGCTAAGTGAAATAAGCCAGACACAAAAGGTCAAATGTTGTATGATTCCACTTACATGAGGTATCTAGAAGAACCAAATACATGGAGACAGAAAGTAGAGCAGTGGTTACCAGGAGCTTGGGGGAGAGAGAGAATGGAGAGTTATTGCTTAATGGGATGAAGTTTGGTTATGGGATGATGAAAAGTTCTGGAGATGGATGATGGTGATGGTTGCACCACAGTGTGAATGTGCTTAATAGCACTGAACTGTACACTTGAAAATAGTTAAAATAGAAATTTTTTATTATGTACATTTTACCACAATTTAAAACTAAAAACAACAACAACACAGGAAGGATTTGGGGGAAAATGGGGAGTGATTGCTAATGGGTATTTGGTTTTTTTGAGTGGTGATGAAAATATTCTAAAATTGATTGTGTTGATGGTTGCCCAATTCTATAAATACACTAAAAACCACTGAATTTTACAGTTTAAAATGGGTGAATCATATGGTATAGAAATTAAATCACAATAAAGCTGTTAGAAACTTTAAAAAATTAAATGGCACTAAAAAAGTTTATAACAAAATGTACTAGTTCCCTACTTCACCCCCCACCCACCTCCAAGGGGGAGCTTTAACAGTTTGAACTAATCTTTCTGTTTGCCTCCGTATTTCTAAATAGTATGCTTATGTTACTATTTCTTAGTTTACCCATTTTACACATTACCTGCTGGCTCTCTTTCTAAAGAATTGAATACTCTTTAAACTCCTCTTCCTCCCTCTTTTCCTTTCCTCATAATATTGTTATGAGGAAATCCAAATTTTTAATTAAATCTTAAATCAGATATTGTTGGATTGATGATGCGCCAAATGCTACTATTGTTAGATTTTCCTCTCTCTTTGGTTTTTGGAGGTTAATGATTGCCTTGCTTTTTGTTTAGCTTTTTATGGGCCTATTGCTGATTTTTTCCATTTATGTCCATCAGTATTCTTCAAGCCTGTATATAAACTATTCCAGTGCTCAAACACAATTGTTAAACCTCTATCAGTTTTACATTTTTCCCCCTTGGAAAGCGCCCTTTGCTGTCTAGACCATTTGCTTTCTAGGCCTGGTACACAGCTATTCTTGGGGATTCCTTCTGTGTTGTATCCCTCTTATTTCCTTTACTTGATTTTCTGCTTCATCATGCTAAAGCACATCCTCCAATAATGTTAAGACCCTACGTATCTGAAAATGTCTTTACCCTCACTCTCAGTAGTTTGGCTAGATGCAGAATTCTGGATTGAAAAATCTAGGATTTTCCTCTAAAAATCTGAGGATGTTGCTGTCATGTCTTCTAGTATGCAGCTGTGCTGTGCAGAAGTGGAGAGACATTCTGGTTCCCATTCCTTTCTATGTGATCTGTTTTTCTCCCTCTGGAACCTCTTAGATTCTTTTTTTGTTTTTAATTTCTGATATTCTGAAGTTTCATGATGGTTGTGTCTTGGTTTGGGTGTTTGGTTGTTGTCGTCATTGAAGTGGTCATTTCATTTCAGTGAATCCTTTCAATCAAGAGATTCATGTCCTTCAATAATGGGAAGTTTTCTTGAATGTTTCTTTTTGTAATACCCTGCTAGCCATTGTCTCTAGTCCCCATTCCTTGAACTTCTATTTTTGGATGCTAAACCTTTGTAGAGTAATTCTCTAATTTTCTTTTCTCTCTTAGCTTTCATTTTTGTCTGTTTAATCTATTTTCTGGAAATTTCTTTGACTTTGTCATCAAATCTCTTGAATTTTTACTTCAGCTTTCCTGCTTTAATTTATAAGAGCTCTTTCTGAGTTGGCAGTTGTTGCTGTTATCACATCCTGTTCATGTGTTGAATGTACTGCCTTCTCATCTCTCTCTGAGGATATTAGTGCTAGTATTTTTGAAGTTTCTTCTGCTCCCAGTATAGTTGCTGTTTCCTCGAAATTCCTCAAATATCTGAGGATTTGGGGCTTCATTTTATATTTTACGAATAAAATGCCTACAAGGTAGTTGGAAGCTCTGGGTGCATGAGCTCCACTTGTCACTGGAGATTGCCATTTTAGGGTGGCTCCTGATGAGCCGGTCGTGTATTAGGATCCCCCCAAATGTCAGTCTCTGTAGAGAGACTGTTTCTCCAGGGAGGCATCTCAGATTTTCTTGCCTTTGGAGGAGAGTCTCTATGAAGTCCTGCGTTCTGGAAACAGAACGTGGGAGGGGACCAGGAGGCTCTCCCTGTGTTCAGTGTGTTCACTGTCACTCGGTCTCGTTTTTTGCCCCATTGATCCCTCACCCCCTAAGCTTTGCTGTATCTCTGTCTCTGTAAGTCCTACCTTTCTGCTTTAGTTTCTCCCGAAAATAAATTTCTTTTACTCATTTTGGGAGGGAACTGGTATTCAAACTGCTGTGTTTTCCAAGAAGCTGATTTATGTCTTAAATTGTTTGATGCTGCTTACGCATTATTTCTGATTGTCTATAAAGTGCATTAAAGTGACACAGTGTTTATCCTTTGTTAAACATATCGCAAAAAAAGGGAACTTTTGACATTTGAAATTAAAAAAATATTTTATAGACATATTTTGTTTTTTATCTATTGAGTGCTTATTTAATTTTTTAAAAACCCCCAGTATAAAAGATATTAATTTAGGGGCCGGCCCCATGGCCAAGTGGTTAAGTTCGTGCGCTCCGCTTTGGCGGCCCAGGGTTTCGCTGGTTCGGATCCTAGGTGTGTGCCTAGCACTCCTCATCAGGCCACGCTGAGGCGGTGTCCCACATGCTACAGCTAGAATGACCCACAACTAAAATATACAACTGTGTACTGGGGGCTTTGGGGAGAAAAAGGAAAAATAAAATCTTTTAAAAAAAAGATATTAATTTAAATAAAAAGTGAAATTGTTACTTTAAAATAACCCTGGTGATTTAAATTTAGTCTTTTTAGTTTTATCCATGTGACAAAAATAATACTTTTTGACATGTAACTTTATCAGTTCAGAAAATATTGTTATGGTTTTATTTGTTAAGTTTTTGAAACTAAAGGCTTTTTTCTTAGTCAAAATGTTCATTGGTTATAAAAGGGGAATAATTTTTTTAAGATTTTATTTTTCCTTTTTCTCCCCAAAGCCCCTCAGTACATAGTTGTATATTTTAAGTTGTGGGTCCTTCTAGTTGTGGCATGCAGGATGCCGCCTCAGTGTGGCTTGATGAGCGGTGCCACGTCCACACCCAGGATCCAAACCCACGAAACCCTGGGCCGCTGAAGTGGAGCATGCGAACTTAACCACTCGGCCATGGAGCTGGCAAGGGGGAATAATTTGATTTCACTTTGTAAGTTATTTTTAAATCAAATTTTTTGTGACTATTTTTTTCTCTTCCAGAAAAAAATTTTAGAAATTTCATAGTTCATTTTAAAATTTGTTAAATAAACTTTTGGTAAACCATGCCTTAAATAAACATGGAAAAAACAGAGGTTTAAAGATCAGTGAGGGGCTAGCCCGGTGGTATAGTGTTTGAGTTCACGCACTCCACTTCAGCAGGCCGGGGTTCACGGGTTCGGATCCTGGGCACAGACCTACGCACCACTTATCAAGCCACATTGTGGCAGTTGTCCAACGTATAAAGCAGAGGAAGATGGGCACAGATGTTAGCTCAGGGCCAATCTTGCTCAGCAAAAAAAGGATTGGCGGCAGATGTTATTAACTCAGGGCTAATCTTCCTCAAAAAAAAGCTCAGTGAGTTATCACAAAGTGAACCAGCACATCACCAACGATCCAAGTTAAGAAATAGAGTGAGACCAGTGCCACAGCCCCTCCTCCTCTCTGGGACCACTAACCTAATCTGTAACAGCAGTGGTTAATTCTGCCTGATTTCGAAGTTGATATAAGCAGAATCAGTGTATCTTCTCTTGTGCTAGCTTTGTTTTTTACTCAGCCTTGTTTGTGAGATTCATTCACGTTGTTGTGTGTGGCAGTGCTTTGTTCTATTATTGCAGTATAGAATTCTGTTGTATGAATAGACTCAAATTGATTGTTTCCATTCTACTTTTGATGGGCATATGGGTTGTTTCTGGTTTGGGGCTTTTAAGAATAATGCTGCTATGGACATTCTGCATGTGTTTTTTGGCCGTGTATGTCCATGTTTCTATTGAGCTTTTTTATGAAGGATTGTTGATTCATAGGATATTACAACTTGAGTATATGGGGCCAAACAATTCCAAAGAGATTGTGTCCATTTACACTCCTTCCAGCGATGTCTGAGTCTCAGTTGCTCCACATGCTTGCCAACACTTGGAATTGTAATTTCAATATTTAATTTTAACCATTCTTTTGAGTGTGTGGAGTATCTACATATGGAAACTATATAAAAGCAAATAGCCAAAAAACTTGAAAAGATGCCCAGCTCCTTAGTCGTCAACCTCAATTGTTTTTAACAATTGTTTTGCTTCTTTGCTTTGCTTTCCTGTGGTAAAAATGACTACAGTCCCCACGTTACGTTGTGGCTTTGAGTTCCAAGCCTTTTCCCACAGATCACCTTCCTTGCGATGTGTTCCATTCAGATGTCGAAGTCCTCACTCCTTCCTTTTCTCCTTGAGTTCTTTTTACCCAGGGCTATTTTAATGGAAAGCACTGAGGTTCTTGGATAATCTCATGGTGCTTGTTGGTTTTTTCCCTAACTTTTAATGTGAAAATTTTCACACATAAGGCAAACTTGAATTAATTTTGCAGTGAACGCTCATGTACCACCCACCTAGCTTTTACCATTGACATTTTACTGTCCTTTCTCCATCACATATCTATCCATCCTTCCATTTCTAGCTGATTTGCCACTTTTCTTCTCAGCCCTCAGCGTCACTCTGTTCTTTGCTAGACCATGCTCTCTTTTCTAATCTCTTCTTTATATACACGGCCACATCAATATTGTAATTTGAGGTGTAGAAAATTTCTTTTTAAGCTTATAAATTTTTAAAAACAGCTTCTTTTATGGAATAATGAGGCAGTCAAGTGATCGTTAAGCTAAATAGGCCTGGTTTCACTTAATGAAGAGAAAGAAACTTTAATAATACCTAGAATATAATTTTTATTTTCAAGTCATCGC